>NW_023501325.1:0-226689 GCF_013396195.1 Fusarium tjaetaba | reverse complement strand
TGCAAAACATGGAACCCCAACCTCTTCCCCCCTCAGGCGATGGATGGCTTGTCAAGCCGGAACCTTTGGTGGATAACGTCAGGCAGCCTGAAAGAGAATCAGGGCAACATTAGCATGCACCCGCCCTCCACTCTCTTGCTTCCTCCTTCTGATGCCCTGTCTCTCTCGTCTGGCTCTTATGCGTTGTATCCCTTGAGGGATCTGATCTTCGGCTTCTCCTTCTCTCTATCTCTTCCACAATCACAGCATAATTATGGTTGACCGAATTCTGTACTGCAGAATTCTCTTCATTTGACAGTTGCTCACCATATTCTCTAGCTCATTCTCTCTCTCCCTCTCCCTCACTTACAGGCGCACGCCGGTTGGGCTCGGCACGGTCTCCCATGCTTTGTCATAGCCTAACATGGCAGGCATTACGGACAAATGGGTCCAACATCTGAGGGCTCGCGATCGTCAGGACAAGGCAGAGTCACACTCTCTTACGTGCGATATCTGCGGCGACGAAATCAAGACGTTAGAAACTTGGCTCGATCATGTCAAATCCAATCAGGAGCATCAGGAAAAGTGGCCGACGCTGGAAGCAGCACAACTATCATACGTTCATAAGGGGTCAGTTCATTCCCCAGCTCGGTTCAGTGCTACCGCTGTACCTGCATTGCTAGCAATATACATACTCATTCATCATCTTCTTGCAGATCCGTTAGACCAAATAGCCAGGACTCCAATAGCAGGAAACGACGTGCAGACACCACCAATGGGACCGTAGGGGACCAGACCACAACGGGCACTGCAGTCGATCAAGACCGAGATGCCGATGGCCACCAGGCAAAGCGTCGGTCGCCTGAGCCGAGCGCTCCAGGCCGTAGCCGTGCCCGTAATGACCACCGGAACGACTACGGGGGTCGGCCCCACCAGAACACATCAGGCCGTCAGCTCTGGACCTCCGATGATGGTGTTCAGCAAAAGTCACAGGGTCAGGGGCGAGCTGTCTCCCTTGGTTCGCCCAGGCAAGGGCCTACCAAGGCAAACAGACCTACACAGACAGCCACACAACAGGTCAACCGTCCTTCATCCAATGATGATGAGTCCACCTCCAAGATGATGCGTCAGCCAGAGACAAGACCCATCTCACAAGATCAGCTTGTCGCAGAGGTAAAAGGCATCTACGCAGGACTGGTCATGGTTGAGACAAAGTGCATCGAAGTTGACAATGCCCAATCATCCAACACTGATGCCAATTCAAAACTTAACAACGAACAATGGCAGGCATTGATTGCACTTCACCGCACGCTCCTCCATGAGCATCATGATTTCTTTCTTGCAAGCCAACACCCCTCTGCCAGCCCTGCTCTGCGTAGGTTAGCATCCAAGTATGCTATGCCTGCTCGTATGTGGCGACACGGCATTCACTCGTTTCTTGAGCTTCTCAGACATCGTCTCCCTGCCTCTCTAGAGCATATGCTCACTTTTCTGTACTTGGCTTACAGTATGATGGCCTTGCTATACGAAACTGTGCCTGCTTTTGAGGATACGTGGATTGAGTGTCTTGGAGACCTTGGTAGATATCGCATGGCCATTGAGGACGATGATATCAGAGACCGTGAGGTGTGGACTGGCGTAAGTCGTCACTGGTACAGCAAAGCTTCTGATAAGTCCCCTACTACGGGCAGACTTTATCACCATTTGGCCATCTTGGCCCGTCCCAATGCCCTGCAGCAGCTGTACTATTACACCAAGTCCCTCTGTGTTCCCATTCCCTTTTCAAGCGCACGAGAAAGTATAATGACGTTGTTTGATCCTGTGCTGAACAACAATACGGCCCGTCTTGCCGCCGTTGATGCTGCGTATGTGCGTGCTCATGCCATTCTCTTTTCTGGGAAGTCCCAGGACCAGCTTGAAGAGTCTGTAGAGAGCTTCATTGATCAGCTGGATAGTCATATTGGTCGGTCGCCTAAGCGATGGCTGGAATCAGGGTCAGTTGGCGTTGAAAAGTCGTTCGAACTAAACTAACTCCAGCAGATACCACATTGCCATTTCTCAGTCCTGCTCCCTACTCGGGTACGGTGCTGAGTCCAATGTTCTTATGCGGGCCATGTCCAAGAAGCCCGAAGAGACTGACGTCACCATGGATGGGAGCACAATTTCCGAGGCCGCCCCTGATGAGACATTCCAGCTTGCGCTTGACTTTGCTACCCGGACGATTTCGCGAGTTCTTTATCGCTGGGGAGACACCAATACGTTACCCTTCGTGCATTCCATTCTGGTTTTCATGAACCACATGACACAGTATCCAGCGGCTATTTCCCATTTGGAGGATGCGTATCCCTGGAAACTAACTTCCATTATGCTGAACACCCTCTTGCTTTCCTGCGAGCCTGGTTATGAGATCCTTGGCCACTTCCGCCTACCGGAAAAGGACCAGCTCCCACGCCCGTTGCCCGAGGACTTTGCCATGCGAGGCCTGGTCTACGCCGAGAACTATTTCCCCAACGGATGGTTCAGTAATGACAAGATAGACGAAGATGAGAAGTATTTTGAGTTGCCATCTGTCTCAGAAGAGCGCAAGGGCCGCATCCTGTCTCTTGGATACCGGATTGCATCCATAGGTAACTGGCTTCTCTGGAATGACGAAAGTCGTCAATTCGAGGTTCCCGAGAAGTATAACGTCAAGATAAACCTGGACAACAGGCAAAAGGCCAATGCCGAGTAACAGGACACGCCCACACGAGCTCAATGTCTGCTTATCTGGCAGGGCACTTCCATGCACGCACCTTGGTAAGCCAACAATGTTGGCATGGAAGTGTCCTGTCAGAACAGTTGAGAGGTCATGCCAGGTATTCTCCTCTGACTCTTGACTGCCAGAAAAAAGTATTGAGATCCTGGATAGATAATGGCCCATCTTCCACTATACTCCAAGGAGTCAGGCCTACCGGCGCCAACATGGATGTCCCAGTTCATGCCAAACCAAGTGGGACTTCGATGGAATCAGCCAGAACAATAGCTTGGATCGGACCTGGGCCTGCCTACCCTTCCCCTACACGGATGGATATCATCTTTCAACAACATATCCTACCTGCTCTATCACCGTATCGAATTCAACATGTTTATTGGTCAAATCTTGGACATCCGGAGGACTTTGTGATTATTTGACATGCGACTGGAGCCCGGAGCAGTTATTTCGGGTGTTCGAACGGGGCAGAACCAAACGTCAGCACGACGCTGACTCTCACTACCCCGACCCCGTATTCATCTAAATGGATACCGGTAACTATATGGTAACGCCCAAGAAATTGACCATCAAGACATTAACACTATTTCTTCGGACAAACGCCTCACATATACGTTCCAAGGGATTCTATCAGAGTAATCTTTTGGTTCACTGACTGACAATCCTGTCGTTCTTTCTGAGTGTTGTTGCTATTCCTTATGGCTATTTAATTTTCTTCTTTGTATGTACTTGCTACTTCTGTTTTAGCTCTCTGAGTGGGTTACCCAGATTGTATTTTGAACCTATCAAGCGTGTACATATTGTATTTCTTTTGTTGTCTTTGATGTCGCTTTACATACATATGCAGCGACAATGGGTGGCAATTTGTGTACTATTCGGGTGTTGGGGATTTATTAGAAAGAAGCAGTTGAAAGTATTGGAGTTATGAATAGAGACCTTACCTAGTAGAATGATACACGTTAATTGGTCAATTGGCCTACCTGTTGTTAACATTCAAGGCTGGCAATGAATTGCTTTGATGGCATCAACATCACATCACATCACAAAGCCAAAGAGAGCGGGAAGTGGAGTCTCCCGCGCTTCCCGCCCCCACATTTGGACACTTGCATTAGGCGTACCAAACTGTCGGGTCAATTTGGGGGCCAAAAATGCGACACTTGGCCAACATTCCAGGCCATCCATCTGCAGGCAGGATAACGTACCCAGAAAAAAAAAGTACTGGGATCATATGCACTGGCAGTCGAAATATGTTTGATTTTCATGACGCATAAAATTTGGCTGCAGATCCAAAGTCTACTGTCGCGGATGGTGCGGAATGGCTAGAAACGCAGCCATGGCATGATTTTGACGTTGCTAGTGTGTAGCTTGCATGGTGCAGGATCTTGAGGTGCGACGAATCGGGTGAATGGGAGGCCAGAGGGCGCCATGCGCTCGTTGATGGGCTGTCCAATGCCTGTCCAGTTACAATTTGAGTTGCGCTGAAACGTGTGAGAGGAGCTGGCAGCTTGTTTTGGGTGGCATTGGGCATCACTGCGGGATATATGGATGAGCCCGTTGGATGAAGGATTGTGAGTGTATCAGCAGTCTGACCAAGACTAGAGGCTATTAGGTTTGTTTGATATCAAAAGGACTCGGATATGCGGGAGTCATTAGCATATGTCTCGGATCGACCAATTTGGGCCAATAGCACTCTGACTATGCCAGACGTGGACTGCGAGTTTTTGAGGCCTCGAGCCAGGTTCATAGTTGTATCTTGTAAAGTTGTAGGGCTTGAAGTAATGTGGAATGATTTAACGCGGCAATTGCTGTAAAGCAGTGAGGACACCTGTGGTACCGGCAGTTGAGGCACGATTCTTCCACATCCTGATGCTATTCGCTTTGACAGAGTATCAACAATATGAGAGTGCACATAGGTGACAGATGACTGGATACCTACCAATATACTATCATAAGATCTGTACCATTATTCTAGCCTCCCTACAGTAATATATCTTGGGCAAATCTGCGTGGCAGAGGATTTGAGAGCGACGTAAAAGAGTACATCCTGGATTTGCATCTCCAAAACGAGGGAATTAGAGTTTACCAAAGAAGATGCTCTTTTGGCATTAGTCAAGTTCAACCCCACTGGATCTCAACAAAAGCGAAGCAAAGGTATTCGCAATATCAAGGCAAGAGAAAGAGGTCAGAGTATTGAGGTTCAAATTCAGCGAGGCCAGCGGCGGCCACTCAGGTCAATTGAGTCAACCGGCGGATTAACGCCTCTCCCGGTTGAGAATTGGTGAACCCTTTCTGATTGGCCAGATTAAGCGCAAACTGCAAACTGGCAGAATCTCATAGATCTATCTAGTGGGATATTGAACTGGCCTATCAAATGGAAATGAATCAATCGAAGCTGTGATGCTTATTGTCACAAAACTGAGCTTTTTACAACCCCCCCCTTTGAGATGGTCCTAAAATGTAGTTGTAAAATATCCCCTGTATGGAAATCGAAGAAAACCTCCCCTTAGAGACGAGAACGTCCTTTTTCTGGCATTAGAGATAGCTTCGAGAGCAGAACAAAAAGGGTACCGAGCAAGAGGATCATAAGCAAAAGGGAGGGGGTTGCCTCGCCTGGGACGACAGCGTGTCAGCATCTAAGCTTTGTAAATGCTGCGTTAAGATATCCTAGCATTTTCTTGGAAACTCGATTGTAGGAATATGGAAATTATACAATATACCGCTACTCAGACGTTATGGACTAAACCTGAAGTGGTTTTTGGTTATAATGTGGTATGAAATGAAGAAAGAGTATCTATCTAGTCACGGCTTTTTACTTATTTAAGAGAAGATAGAGAGACGGTTTTCCCGTGACCAGGCTCAACCACGAATACATTTCGACTCATACATATCAGAACCAAGAGTGTGCCAGCTCTGAGATATGTGGAGATACTGCTGAGTACATTTGTGACTCAATTGTAACATCAGTATAATCGTTATATAACATTTACATAGACGTCAGGTCAAAGCCATATCGGGCACATCATTTAAGCGAGCTTGGCCGTTGTGTTCGGAAGATGGACCATCTTTGCCCTTGATTGGGGGGTCACGCACCCGATATGTCATAGCATTCTACAGAGCTTCTGGAATCGTTCTAGAAAGATTCTAGAGCCATTGCTAGTCTCCTGCCGTGATACCTTGATCCTGCAGTCGCCTTGATCCCTCAGGTAACTATTCGGAACCCGGAAGCCCTCGTGTTTTCCACGAGTCGCAACGTGATGCCCGAGGTCCGAATCTGCATTAGCCGTGTCTGCTTCCGAGGTCGACTGCCGAGATTGTGAAAGTCTCCGAGTTGCCTGATCATTGCCAGATTCTGTACACAACATCACGGAACTCTTTGACAAAGATGACACGACCCATGTTGTGTAGACGAGGCAGAGGAAAAAGGCAACCGCTAATTTACGCGGAACAGGCACCAATACCCGCCGAGTATCCATGCGGATGCAGTGGCGGTTAGGCATGTGATTGATTCCAAAGAAATGCTTGCAAATGTCGGTGGAGATTACGTCTATAGAGCGGCTGAGAGCAGTCATGCTGTTCGAGTATTACGTGTGAGTTCGGTTGCACGAAGCCCAGGCATTGGATTCCATTGTAAATTCAATTTACAAGCCCGTGTAAGTGAAGTGATAGTGTAGTCCTAGCGTTGAGGTAGGTAGCTAGCTCTCTGCCCCCAAAAGGATAAATGCGGGGATTGCTCCATTAGGGACCTACCTGTAAGATTAAGATTACTGAACTGAACTGAGCGCTTGAGCCTTGAGCTCGTAGAATTGAGGCCTGTCAATACAATGGCTGTTACTTAAAATGTCTGAGGCCGCCTGGCGCCTGCATTTGAGGATCTGGCACTCTGATGCCGGTCGAGCCTCGAGGTCATACATATGTACATACATGGATACGTGTCAGTGTAGCACCCAAAGGCAACCGAAACCTACAGGAATAGCCAAGCATGGCAATGTCCTGCATCGATTAAACTACCTCATGAGGATGCAGTGTAACTGACTTGACCTAATCCGAGGCCGGCTCGTGCCGCGTGATAATGCACCAACGGCACAGAAAGTCAACTGCAGCTGTTGAAGTACCTTGGGCGCTGTCTCACTAGATCCTTGTAATTGGGTGTTCGAGGGCACAGTAGCATCGATGCACTACAGTAGCAGGCTTCACATGATTAAGGTATCGCTGATCTGTCGCTATCTGTACTCGACAGCCTCATTTCTGAACTCGGTGGAGACTCGAGGTCGAATGAGCAACCTTCGTCTCATCCTTTCTGAAGCCGGGTGATATCAGATGCGAATGCTTCCATCATCATGAGCCAAGTATTGCCCTTTGGCATTGAACTGCGCTGTCTTTTGCGTGGGGGATGGCATACATCCTATACCTGCCGTCGCCTTATAATATCATTTGGTTCGCCCAAATGCGGCTCCGCTCTTTGACATCAACACAACAGCCAACAACCAACACAATGAGGGGTAGAGGCAAGGGAGGACCAACAAGGCCACACTCCAACTTTCACCCTCACTCTGACTGAATGCGACGGTGACTGTGACTGTGACTGTTACACTCCAACGTCTTTTTTTACCCGTGAAACGAAGGATGGTTCATGCAGTTTGCCGGCGCTTGTGCCTGTATCACCTCCCGTGAATCCCCATCAATTATCGTGCGCAGTTGTACAAAGAAAACTGAGTCTTGTCGTCTGTTCTCGTCGGAACACACGCACTCACTCTCTGGGTAACGTACCCACGCACTCAGAAACCAGTTATTTCTTCGAATTAGGCGAATTGGTCGGTGAACAAGCTCCGATACCGAATTGATACGATATGGTTTCTCCATCATTCTGCAAGGTCGTGGATCTGCGGCTGAGATGCATGCGTATACGCATGCGCAGTGGCTCTCTCTAACGCGGGCGCCTTATTCTGCTTTCTCACCTCCCTTCTCGGGGACATACCAGTCCCTTGCCTCGTCCGAGCTTGCATCTGCAAACCAAGGACTTGCACTTTAACGCACTTGTATGGACATGTTGGCTCCTTTTATCTTGAGGTACATTCGAGGCCCTGCAGAGCCGCATTGACACACGCAGGCCACAACCACCATCAAAGAGCTTCAACTGCCAATAAAAGCGAAAGGCAACAGGTTGCCTTCTCGTCAAGCATCATGTCCTACGTCATAGCACTCCTCAAAAGGTGCTCTTGTCTCCAGCTCCATGCACGAGGCAGAAACGAGCATGACATGGCGTCTATTGAGATAATGACTCGCCGAGTAATTCTCGGATGCTGTTTCGTATCGAGTTGCCCTATATGGAAGAATATCGTGAGGCAATTGCGGTATTTTGAAAAAACAGAATATCTCCATTGTAGTTCTGAAAATGACTCGAGCGTGATAAAAATCTCTCAACTAATCTGCTCATATGGGGGCGGTGAGAGTCATTGCTGTGCATGTGGGCTGAGAGAGTTCATCAGGTTGAAACAGAGTTCACTGCTGTCGTTTGAAATAGATGAATCATGTTGGTTCGGAAGCTTAGTTGTCTGTAGTTCTGTTGTAAGCCGGAGGTTACCCCCTACCATTTGGCTCATCATGAGGCAGTTGGGGACCCCATATTGTTATTTGTACACTTGTAAGAAGAAGGCTCTTCATTCTTTCTTAAGACCCAGTTTGATTAATCATACGTGTAGTAGCCAGGGGGTGTTGTCAGGATCGTGGTTGTGGTGGTTGGTGCTGAGTGTAACAATGGACAGCTTCATCTTCTCATTGACATTGATTCTATCATCCTTCGGCCTGACCCTATTACTGCACAAAAGGCTTTGTAAATAGTTGTAAATAGAATTCCATACCTCATATCCAACACTTGCTACACTTAGAATCATGCCCAACGTCTGCCTCATACGAACAATAGATTTCCTGGGTACAAGGCATTTCGATCACAAACAAGCTAAGGTATTCATGAATAGATGTATTTCAGCATAACCTATGATATCTCATGCGTGCACGTAGGTTCATGCTGCAATCGAGTCGACATACCATACCAATGTTTGACTTTCTGATGCTTCAAGCTGGATATAGGGATCTCAGACTGATAGGCCTTTGATTGGCCTCTGGCGACGGTTAGATGCCATCTCACTATACTTTCAAACTAGAAAAGGGTTTGGCTTTCAGTTGTATCAAGATTCATGTCTTTATATGTATAATAGACAGTTCTGGTTCCGTTAATTGTAACCAGTGTAACATAACTTGAACAGAGCGTACAAGCCTAAATAGTTGCTGTAGAGCTATTTGACCTTTCATATCAAGAGGTCTGATCCCAATCAGAGTTTGATTTATATTTCCACTATCATTTATGGTGTTTCATCACCGTATGTGTTGAGCCTGTATACATAAAGCCTCTCCTTACCAAACAAGCCGTAACTCCCGCATCAATCCACCATCAACAGTAAATAACATCTTAAAAGATATCAATGTCATTTCTCTGCTCTTTTTCTTTGATTTATGATTGGTTTTAGTCTGGACAAGGCTGCGCAGGCCCTTGTTATCTCGATCAGGCTGTAGGGCAAACAAGGCTCTCGGCTACCTACCAACAACACCAACCCCCCTGATATCGCGACACAGCGGCTAAACACAGCACATACGACCACAGCTCGAAGAAAATACGGGATCCCGTCTGCTCTCCCATAGTCAAGCTTCGAAGCGCTGGATTAGTAGTTGGGTCGGTGACGACCAGCGAATCCCCGGTGTTGTATGTTTTTTGCCTTTTGTTACAATTACAGCGCCCCTTTTTGCGTGGTACTCCTTCTGTCATGGCTTACACACCTTTTGTATCAGCTGCACTATTGACTATAAGTGTAATTAATTTCGTTCATAGCTGCTTTGTACTCGCTCAACTTAGAGTGCACCTCGCTTAGCTTGTGGGGTTTTAGTTTGGTGCCACGGTGAGCAATGGATGATCTCTTGATAACTTAGACACCACAGCTCTACCATTTCGGGATGTTTTGAAGGGCAAATGCTTCTAAGGAACATTCTCGGCAATACTCATTGGATCCCCGGATAATACGAGCCATCTATGTTGACCGGTCTGACGGCTGTGAACCTTTAGCCCCTTGAGTCTCATCACAATATTATCGTCTGTTTTTGACATGTGTCTTTCTGATATCTCTTCGTATGCTCGAACGAGCTCATTTACAGCTTCTCATGATCATGAAAGCTTCGTTCAGCCTTCAACGGCATATGCCGTTGGCCAGATCAGACTGCCTAAACGCACCAAAGCCATCATGTCTTCTTTCGTCTCGTGTCCCACGGAGTCGCCGAGAACATAACAAGGCGTCAGAATCTCCTGCATCCAAAGCATCATAGACTTCCTCTCTGGTGTCTGGCAAATGAACTTTGGGCCTATGAGAGACGCCACACATCTGTAAGTTGTTGGATCAACCTGCCTCCCATATAAGACGCGTCCTGACCTGACGATGCCGTGCATTAGACGAGCAAAAGTCCCATCTCTGATGCAGATGTTGGGAGCTTATAAGTTCTCGTGTCGCTGACTTAGGGTTTACTCTTCAAGCCCGATGTCCAAGTCGGGCCTATATCATATCGTAATAGCAAAGCCTCCCGCACGGGAGGCTGAGGCTGGAAGTCAATCCAACCTTGATATCCTATTTATATCTACTTTGAAGAATGCGCGAGGTATATTCTGTATGAGAATCAATATTGACGAGTCTGGTGTCATTGACGCCCCAGCGTATCCGTGTGTCCAAACTTGACGTGATCTACTTAAACCACTCGTGGTCCCCAAGATCCTTTGCACAGGGCCAGCCACAACCGTCCCTTTGACCAAAACTCTCACTTTACCTCGCCTAAAGGCTCTCGAGCTTCTCTACTGCCTCTCTGTGAAGCATACAGCATTGCTCAGTAGCTCGCCTGGATAACTGATATCGATCTACTCAAGCCTGGCATGAAGCTCTTCGCGCTTGGCATTGAGTCCTTCGCTTCAGCCCACAGTGTACCTATTCTTTGAGACATACGGAATCTTCGGGTACCATTCCTCGAGCCGATGATGAAGCTGGCTATCAAGTACGTCCAACAAACCATTCTCCCTGCATTGGGCGTTAACGTCTGTGGAAGCACACTTCGACTCCTTTTTGGTACAGATCCACCGACTTCACCTTTCTCCGACTTGGACTCGCTTGGCATCACTCAAAAGGTTATACACGCTTCAGTCGACGAGAAAGATGTTGTTTTACACTGTCACTTACTGGAGCACTTCGTTTCAATCAAGCCCGAAATCGACATCTGGGCTGTGAGGCATATGATCGATCCAGCCGCAGCATGGATATGCTACATCAATATGGGCGTTCGCCGACTCCTAGATTGGTTCAAGGCGTCGCATGATGGCCACATTGACCTGAACAGAGACATTCCTCCCCTGGATGTTCTTCTCGTATGGCATGCGTTCTTGCAAGACCCAGTTGCATGGGGTGATTTTATTGAGGAGTCTCAACTATTGTTTTCTCGGTGGAACCCTGACGAATTGGTGTGTATTACCAGCTCCTCTGGTACTCAAGAATTCAGCAATTAACTCTTCTTAGTTAAAAGCTCTTGACGGCAATAGGCGTGGATCGTTCGAACCTTCGCCGGAGTGCATGGACAGGATCAACCGTGTGTACCATGAGGCAGATACCTGCAGCCTCATGAGCATGTCGGTTGATTATGTCTTGTCCGTCAGTCCGAATGAAACGACTCAAGAAGTGATCCGACTATTCTCTCAGAAGCGAATGAACCATATCGCTATGACGCCAAGAGGTCAACAGAGATTCTTTTACGACTTCCATAAAGCCGTCCAGCGTCAACTTGACCTTGCAGAACAAGATGTCAAGTTCTCCTGGCATCGCATATACGTGTCCCGTGGGGACAATGAGCGGGCGTTGAGGCCCGCCATCCAGCGCTACCGGAGGTTCTTCACTCTGGAGACGTTCAGAGAAGAGATCGGATACTGGCGGTTCGAATATCCAGATCATATTCGGTTTACCGATTTTGACATCCATCTCGTCTGGAGAACACACAAGCTCGCGCCCCAGAAATATGAGCGATTTTGTATTAATTACTTTGGTGGCCTTGTATACATGATCCCAGACCCTCCTGATAACCAAGAGGTGAGGGTCTCCCACCGCAATAGTAAAGATCAGATCTACGAGCACTTATTTGGCGAGGAGTATGCCTTGTGTCTCTGTTGGCCATGCGTCAAGGGAAGAATGGACAATCCTGCAGGCTGGCGCTCTTTCAGGCGCCTCACTAGGCCAGTGGTCAAGACACAGTTGGCGGCGGAGATGGACCGTCGCCGCGCCGCAGCTGTGAGCATTCCTCTGGACTTTGCTGAGAAGCAATGTCGCAAATGTGGCTCTCACCCCCGGAGACATTGTCGAAAGGAGGACATGATTGAAGCCTCAGCGACAAAGCCTATAACTCTTGGGCGCTCATTGTACGATCGCGTTCCGACACCTGGAACATCAGTCACCTCTCCCTACCGTCCAAGTCGGAACGATCCCTCTGCTGTTCCGTTCAGAGACCTAGGAATGTTTCCTTTTCGTTCTGAGATTCTGGACCAAACCCCTTCGCAGTCTCCTTCGCCTTCAGCAGCATCAGCTTCGGGGACTCTAGAGCCCACACAGAGAAACAGAAACATGGACCTCCGAACCTGTGATCGAAGTCATGGTTCTACCCTTGAACTCACCGTCGCATCTACACAGTCAGGCGACAGCGATATCGAAATCGGTCCCAATTACTATACCCTGACAAGAACCCTGAGCATGTACCAGATATCTGCAGACGCGAATGAACTCACTCCACGCGCCGACAACAGGAATGCCGATGGAACAACCGATGATCCACGATATGTATCTAATGTTCCAACATCAAATGGCCCAGAGCCCGGGGCGTGGTTAGCTGGTTAAAGTTGCAGTATGCTAGTTACCAGCCACGGCGGAGGCTATCGATGATGGACGTTTCACTAGCATTGCTGGGGACGGTAATTACCAAGAGGTTACTCCAGAGATAGACTTCAAGCTACCTTGTTCAAGTCGACGAGCTGGTCGCCCAATACAGCGCTTGTGTTTCTCCACCTTGGCCAGTTATGAGTGACCCGATATGAAACCTGAGAGGAACGTGAAATATTGACTGATTAGAGTGTTTGTCTCTGGCCACACGCATCGATGATTCAGAGTGAGGTCAGCCAGTTGCGTCTTGAATCTTGACTCGGTGGCTTCTTAGTGCCTTGGGCCAAAGTCTCGACTCGTGTTCATTTGCTTGTCCTTAACCTCGCATAAGACACAAGGTGCATTAGTGTAGGCTGGTATATGTGGTGTAACGTCTGGGGGGCTATATCATAGCACTTTTCAAAACTTACAGGTCATTTGGGATCTACGTTGGTAGTCTCAAGGGGAATAATGGCGACTAGCCAACGGCGGCTAAAGCTATCCCCGCCCTTTCTCTCCCTCGCAGCTCCATGTGATATCTGAGACATGCAGCACGCCGAGGGAGCAAACCACACACAAGAGCTGGGACTATCGATCGGTAGGGCACGGCCACCGGCATAAGGCCCGACCCATTGACGGAAACAATCACACACATAAACGTTTATGTATGTGTATGTACGAAGGTCAATGCGTGCCGTTGGCTGTGCAGAAGACATGTATGTATCAACCAACTCCCGAGGCCGGTAAAAAGCAATATTGTGCATCCTACATAATGACCTGTCTGTAAACTCCGTACTAGCAGTTATTTCGTGGAATGTGCTGTTCCATTTGCTGCAGCTCGTCACTGATCCTCTCATTGTCGTTGTTTTTCTTTTTACCACCTCTGACAGACTTTGTCTTCCTTCGTCCCTGGAATTAGTCATGGTTTCCTGTACCACATAGAGATACATCGAGAAAAAGCAATATGAAACGGTCGTACGATGGGGGCAAGCAACCGCATACGAACAGGGAGCAACATGCCCAACAAAAGTAAACCTAATTCAAGGCTTAGACTCGAACATGGGAGATTCGAAATTTTCTCATCGGGGTACCACAGCATCTTGTTTTCTCTCAGCGTCGAATATGGCTTCGGCTCCAGTCATAGGCAAACATCTTCGGAATGCATTCAAGCCATGGCTGTGACGATCTACAGCTATGAATAGCAGTCGGCGCTAACATGTGTCAAGACGTTGCATCCGTTTAATACCATTCCCTTCTCCATCACCACATGCCACTGGAGTTGTCCTTGGATTGCACTCCACAGATGTTTGCCACGCCCTGCCATGAGATGGCTGGCAAACAGTTTTCATCACGTTTGTCAAGATTGCATTGTCTCAAGACCATGTTTTTCGCGGAAAGGCCCTGACCGATAGTCACAAACAGCGTGGTAAGCCACATGGAAATAATCCCAGTCATAAGCAAGGGGGCACATTCAACGGTCCCGGAAGAATCCCGTTAACGGACCGTGGCAAGCGCCAAACTGATGTTCTCCCTTTGATGAATTGAGGCGTCAGCAACTGAAGTGATAAGGCTGTTGCTATAGCTGTTTCCAATGAAACACATCGGGGGCCAGGACCGACATCCGCTGATCGCCCCCCAACTTATTCCGAGTCTAATAGTGCATGTTTTCACTTTGTGTATCATGGACGATGATAGTTTGTAGTCAAAAGTCCGAATACCTACCGTGGTCGCAGTCTTGTGAAACAACACCGCTCTAGGTCGTTGGTGGGTTTAGCTAATATCGAACAGGGTTATATGTCGGTCGCAAGCGATCTCCAGCAACGGGTTCCTCCAAAGCGCTTATTAGCAACTGGGGTGCTTGAAACAGTTTTCGTACAGAAATAACTCAGCAACAAAACTCGTAGAGCTCCCTGGTATTGATGTTGCGTTGAGACTATCGAGTGGCTGCTGAGGGTGCGCATCATTGGGATTTGGGATGCCAGCATCGAGATTCGGTCCAACAAGACTGCAACGGTGTTGTCGACTGGCTATACCCCCAAGACTTGTTGGTGTCAGCAAGGAGGTATCTGAAATGTGACAGTATGTACTGAGTTTCGGGGTGGCTCTACCCCCATGATCGTCCCTTGCCGCCCTTTTGAGTTGCCCTGTTGAGCCTGGCAGAGTTAACGTGTCTCCGCCACAGTGGTGCATCTGGAGATCATCCCAAACCACAGTGGAAACATGGTCTTTTCGCGTGTGGGTGATCAATTGCACATCTTGTGAGATGGTTGACATCAAGATCAGGTAGTCGGACAACCATCTCCACGCGATCTTTCCTCCCTACGACACAGCGGGCCGTAATCCTATTTAGCCGTCGAACTCGACTTGATTGCAACAGGCGCATGACTCTTCTCGCAACCCACAGCATTATTTTTGCGATGTCCTACCTAAGAAGGAGGGCATGTTCTCGGCGAATCCTCAAGATTGTTTGCAGATCCTTTGAACGACATTTCACTAGAAGGATTTTGGTCTTCTGCAAGATTCGCGTGATAGTCCTTGTACATCTTTACTAGAGGTAGTTGAAAGGAGACATGGGGTTTGAAGGACATGAAAACAAACAGTCATGGGTTGGAACTGGCGTATATGAGGTTATAATCGAACCTGTTTACTCTTGACAGCAACGCAGTGAGGTTTCTCGGTATGGGAGATGACGTAGAAGACTGATGGTATCCCCCAAACGTTTCTCTGAGGCACCCCCTGAACTGATCCTGATCCTGCGGCAAACGAGATCACAGCATGCTGCACGCCCGCTAGTGATGCTGTGGTAAGCTCAACGGCCCGAGTTTGAGCATTTGGGGATTGGCAGCAAGGGCAACAACTGGGACCAGTTTGAAGTGACTATTCTGAAAGGAGAGAGCTCAGAAGAGCCTAATGCAATGTCCCCATTTGGTCAATCCATGAAGTTGACAGGACCAGTCCTTGACACTCACTCGCTCAAGAACGAATCACCACGCCAGCCAGCCGTGCATCCAAGGAAAAGAACCGGAGGCTCTTCTTCGACAGATCCTGAGTCGGCAAAGCTGGGTTAATAATAAGGGTCTGACGTCCCGACGATCCTTTAGGCGATGGACTGATTTGAGAAGAGACAGAGTACATGGCGGGAAATTCCGTTCATGGAGACCCTTGGAGAGAAAGACTTATGTTGCGCTTTATAACATGGGACGAAGTCGATCAAGTTTCCTTTGACACGGACCAGAGTTACCCGAACAGGCAATCTTGTCGTGGTGTGGGGGGGAATAACGGTCGACGAGGTTAGGGGCGCCAGACTCTCGGGCAAGGGATCGAAAGCTGGCAGATGGTGAGAGAACGTCCTGTAGCCGCAACGCCAGCCATAAAAAAAGTCCAAAACGGAACAAGCCGTTGGACAGGAAATGAATCTATTCTAGAATCGGGATTCTGCTCGCCAGAATGGAGTTAGTAAAGTGGATGAAGTCGAGCATCATGAGGGTTCCAGCAAGGTCGGAGGATGCGGATGAGAGGCGTAGTTCATTTCGTGTATGACACTCCGTAGTAGCGTTGCTGACTTCGCCTTGCGTGCAAGCAAGCAAAAGGGCCAAGTCAGGAACGCCAAGTTCTGTAGGTGATGTGATTAACGTGTTTATGTATCCGTAGCTCTGTCATCATATCTGACCATGGCTGGCAGGCACACGCAGACTGAGATAAACTGTAATGAGTTGGAAGGGGTCTCGCATTGTCGGCCCGTGATTGATCAACCTCGGCAGTCGTGCTAGCGCAGCCTGTTCAGATGCCAGAAACCAGAAGCCCAACCGAAGCCTTGGAGCGCAGTGCTAAAACCGGTGACACTTCAGTGCTGTTAGCGCTGTAGTAACACTGAGACTGTGAGTCCTGTTAAGCCTCAATCCCAAAGGCGCGCCCGCGTGTATTGGGGGAGGCTAGAGCAGGACAGAAAGCGGAACTTCCACCTTTGTCCAAGTCTAACAGAGACGCAAGAGATTAAAATCAGGCCACCATGACGAGTGGAGGTAGGGCGGACGGGGGTGCGTCAGGGTGTGCAGCCCCCAACTCCAAATCGAGTCTAATCCACATCTCGCGTGGCCAGCGCCCTGGGATAACAAGGCAAGGGTGTCCCCTGCTGATCGCCGCCATCTGTGAAGATCACTGGGAAATCCTCGTGGGACGGAGGTCCCAAACGAGATGTCTGGTTGATCTTTGGGGGGGCACTGGCCAATAACATCTCGGAGATATCCGTCAGGGTTGTTGATGCGAACGAGTTCATGAGTGGTTGCGCATTTTGGTCATATTTTGCGATGCCATGCAATTCCTCTTTGCCCAGATAGACGTTGAGGCTTGCTATACGTTGATCGGAAAAGTACGATGGTGTTCAGCGATCTCGATAGTGGCTGAGTTGTGCTTAGGTACAGTATTCTGCTGACTTGGATAGGTAGGTAGGTTGGTAAGCGGACGAGGCAGAGAGCGAGGCACATGATTTTCAAGGCTCGGACAATCCTGAATCATGCGGATGAGTTCAGGCAGCATCGTAGCGCATGCCATGATTCATCAACTAACTGTGAGGCTGCTTTGAGGTCCGTGTTGATTGTGTCCCGAGCATCCATTTGCAACTGACTGGGTTGACTCTGTAGTAGCTGTCTGTGTCCTTCCTTCTCCAAGGAACATCCCCAAATGAGTTTTGATGAGGTACCTAAGGTAGGTGTGAACCACCTCATTCTTTGAGACAAGATCTGACTAATCATTCAATAAACAACTACCTACATACTGGCCTCTTTTTCGCATCATGCGAAAGCGAACCCGAGCCGCAGGTGTCATTCATAATGCCCGTGAACTAAGACAATTAAGCCTGTTTAATTCTATTCCATTAGATTCCCCGTACTACGCTTACTCTATCCCTCAAGACGTTTCAGGGCGTAAGTTCGCTTAACGTCCGGGTGAGACAGGTGCCGACAATGCTGTCCTAAGCATTGTAGGCGAGGTGTGGTGGCTGTCAAGTACCAGCGCCAACCTCCACTGCCCGCCCGGGCTCCTGCTTTGATCCACTGAGAGCGGCATTTCTGCAAGCATCTCTTTTGGGCGGTGGTGGTGTTGATGATAATGGGAAAGAACTGACTGTCTAATGCATTTCCATGATTCAATACCCTATCCTCACTGGGCACTTTCCACAGTCCGGTCCAATGCTAATAAACTCCCTTGCATTGCGTTGCGTTGCATCACATCTCACAATCACATCAGCTAATACCCGTGTCTCAGGCTGAGGTAATCAATCACTTTTCCCTTCTCCTCATGGAAGTCCCCTCCAAATTGAATCCATTTTCTTTGTCGCCAACATTTACTCTCTTGAACCTAGCATCTCTCGGCACGGCAGGGCAGCGCATGGCAGAGCAGTGAGCTGAATTTCCTGATCGACAGATTTTCTTCAAGCCAAAAACCTTGTTCTCCTATCGACGAGTTCTGGAAGTGACCCTAGCAACCTTGGCTAGAATCTCACCAATCAAGTCTCCCATAATCGAACCAGATTCCACCAACTTCATCATCCCGCTTTGCTTGCCGGTCGGCTGGTACCCAAGCTAATTTCGGTATATACGTAATCCGTGTGTCCTGTGCACGTTCATGTGAAACTAATGCGCTGGTCTACTCATACTACCCGTCGATTAATAGCTCCCTTGGACTCACCAAGCAAATGCCGAATGCGCCCCCAAAGCCCCTTTCTAGTCCCTACAGCGGTTGTTCTGGTCTTTGGCCGATCAACCTACTGATTGTACTTGAAATAAGAATCAAGGTGGGTTTATTTACATTACTCCCACTCGGTAGTGTTTCGATGCAAGACAAGGCTAACCGCGAACGTGTTGACATAGATCCCAAATACTTAGTCCGGTGAACCCGTTGTCATGTTCTTCCGCTGGCAGACTGGCTGTGTGACTTTCGACAACCTTCTGTTGCGATCATCTGCTCACTACCCAGAAACTAGAGCGCCTTGTGGCTGTTTTTAAACCGACCACATCAGTAACAAAATATGTTTCAGCTGTTACGTCACTGTCTAAGTTATGCCGACACCGCAATTCTCGTTAGATTTCTGTTTTCATGCAATCGTAGCTGCTGCCTCTGAGAATATATGTCTGTTCAAACCGCTATTTGAAGCTTTGGCTTATGCAGTATCCGCCGCCTGAGAGTTGGAACTCCACAGGCCATTACAAGTTCGTGCACTTCATCTGGAGAATCCAAAGTCGGCAGACAACACCCCGCTGATCATTGGGCTATCCCACATCCCACATAGGCCACTGACGGCTAAGCCGACTGTGCCTCAGAAATGCCGTCGCTGTGCAGATAATAAGTGTTATTATAACCTGAGTTCGGTATACTAATAAAGATCCGACACTGCAAAGACTAACGATGACGTCGACAGGGTCTTGATGCGCTTAGGGAAGGCCCATCACATATCCGTTTCATCGGCCAAGTAACTGACAGAACAGATAAGCAGATCCCTGGGCAGCCAAGATCAGCATATCTTAACCAACTACGGAGTGTCGTCCACTGGGCTCTGGGACTCCCGGAGAACTCTAGATCATCTCTGACTAGGGACGAAGTAAAACGATCGAGGGTGCAGAGTACGGATGGGACGCAAAGCAAAATCACCACGCCTGTCACATCACGCATTTCATCCTAGGATTATGTCCTAACAGGACCAATACGAGAAAGGCATGTAAGGATTCACGAGCCCAGCCCTTCGAATGTCTCTGCACTTCAGCAATCAGCTTGGTAGGAACACGTTTGTTCCCAAACAATAACCTGGGTGACATTATTAAACGGAGCTGTGGACGAATGCGTGAGGGTACATTTTGGTATGAAGCTTCATCATACAGTTATGACTAGATACAGCTGTGGCTGACGGGAGCGTGGCTACTATGGCATGGCAAAAAGCAAACAAAAGGGACTTGGCACGTGTTGTCGCTTAAAGTTTGACACGCGCCGTCCTGGATGGCTTATCCTATTTTGTCTCAACATCATTTGCCAAGCCTAGGTAGATGTGCTCCCCCTTGGAGAAAACATTTGACGCCCACAACCCGAGCCGATATTTTTCATAGCGACGGGTCTGTCTGTTGATGAAAGGTTTAGAATCCAGCTGAAACACTTGACAAGGCCAGCTTTCTAGAGTCAGGGATTGGATACGTACTGCGTTGCTATGTGCTTGTAGGGACCTAGCACGATACTACTCCCATGACTCGCGAGCTGGGAAGCTTGATTGTTGGTTGCTTCGAACCAATTGCTTGGAGAGAAGTCGACCAGACAAGGCAGGGCAGGGCAGGGCACCGAACGCTTGGCTTCATGCCCCTGTCCCTCCTCATGAAGAAGCTTGGTCGATCACTGTCGACTGCACACCCACCTCCTGAACCCTACGCCAAGAAATCCCGCCAGTGTAAGCGAGGAAGGGGAGGCGCCCGCTAAAACGACGATCATCCAAATTAGCCTGCTTAGCCAGTGACGACACAGGTGAAAACGAAAAGGTCGCTAGCAGCGTGGCTGATGCCCGAACGAACACCAGTCGCACCAATACGACGGCATCATTGCACTGCCGGTACGCCGCTGCTCGTTGTCGCGCAAATCATTAGAACTTGGTTCGAGAGCTCGGAAGTACCCAACTCCAACATGAAAACACAAGCTTATTCTTTTCATTAAAAGCTAGTGTCCAATTCCTATTTTCACATCGTTAGTAGACAACGTGGCCGGCACAATTTAACTGCGTGGAAGGGGGTTTTCTGCCACGGGTTGAAACGCTTCTGTGTGAGAGTCAATGGACACATGGAATGAATGCTGTATTTTGGCAATGGAGCCTTGATGAACCGGCAAATTACGAAAATGTGAGCAGATCATGCAGTGCAGAGAATTCAGAGGCCCCGGATACGATCTAAAGTTCAACATCTGAAGATTTCATTATGGACACGCAGCAAGTTGCCTTACGCTGTACCAAAATAATTTATCTGGACCGATCTTGTCTCGCCGCTTGTTCATCAAAGTCGAGAGCGGGCGCCGGATCAGCTCTGGGGTAAGCTATTGGAAGCTTCAGAGGCTTGTCGAGTATGTGAGTACACACAAATGCAGGCCACAGCGACGAAACCAGGATGGAACGACAGTTGAGCACTAGGAACGGTTCTGACACCGAATAAGGAAACGGTGGTCCGGAACTCGATGCAGCGCGGCGGCCGGGATGGCACGCTTGGCTCAAGGTTCCAGGTTAGGTAAACACCCCATCTCGGCCGGGCGCGTGGAACTCCCGGCGCCGGAGAGCAGCTTTTGGTTGATTTGGGGCTAAGGTCACCACGCACAAACACTACTGCCTTGTTCGGCGAACTTAATGCACGATCCATTGAGCGTGAGGGCGGGCAGGCAGGCAGGCAGAGGTTTAGGAGCGGGAAAGGGCACGGTCGTTAGAGCCAGGGGACATGTCTTCGATGGCATCGACACAGGCAAATGAGACCCCACGAAAGCCATGCTTAGGGAGCAGGGCAGGGATAGCGATTTACAGCGACTGATACTGATACAGATGGTGCTGTATGTACGTACCGCTGCCTGCCAGCCAGCCGGCCTATCGACCGTTTGACCACGGGGCGATCACGGATATCCTGGCGCATGGCCAAGCATTAGCACACACACTCGTGGATCTCACTCACACCCATACGCCGAGCGCTAACTTAGAGATGCGAGTGCATGTATGCATGTACCTCGGTATCCCACACTCCACACACTCCCTCTTGACCCAAGACAGACATGCAAACCGCCCCTCCCTTGCTCAAGATCACCATCAGAGTCGTCACAACATCTCCTTCATGAGTGGGGACGTCACTGCCGGGGCAGATGCTCAACACAAACTCAAGAGGTTAGACCCATCGAGCGGCATCAGGGAACCTCCCGTCAGCATCCTTCAGCCCTTGCCCTTGCCTATCGTCTCCTTTGCGACCCTGTCCAGTTGCCAACGATTTCCCTTGAGTCCCAGGATTTGAGCACCGGTAGGGCTCCACTCCCAATTTTGTGACAGCTGCGCTTGGAAGGCCCTTTTGGAGGGGGCGTAGGCGCATCAAAACAAGTCTACGGTCCTCAGATCTGATAGACGGGTCTCCTCCACCCTTTGACAGGTTCCTTTTCCCACACCAAGGACTTACTTAAGTTCCCAAGTCCCCGACTATTTCGCATCTAGCATGAGCTTCTAAGAACTCTTCCCCTCGAATACGACTTTGGCTGTACAAAAGGCTCATCCATTAATATTCACCAGTGCCTTTCCATTTCCCACCCATAATATCACCGATCTTTGTCAGACACGATACTGCCTTGATATTGGCTACTTGACTTGACTACTTTGATTACCTCGACCAGCAAATCCTGATTAATCCCGAGACCGCCCGCAAATGCATACAGCAGCTGGATCTTCCATGCCTAACCAATACAATCAACAAGAAACACACTTTTTTACTCGACGCGACCAGTATCAACCTCCTTCGCCCCCAATGGAGGAACAAAAGTGCTCTCTACCCTCAATCTCGAACCTCTTGGGTTTGGCCGATGCCGGCTCACCCACGAGTGAGTCCTCGCCAACTTCACGGCAACATTCTCCTCGCTTTGAAGGTAAGTCGTCTTCATGATGACCACGAGGGCGGCTCGCTCATAATTTCATAGTTCCTCCACCTTCACACGGCCATAGCCGAGCGGGATCTGAATGGGCTAAGTCATCGCACCGTGGGCTTCCTCCTACACCACCTATGAGCACAGATGCATCTTTCGAAGGCTACAGCTCCCCCACAAGGAAATCATCCAACCAGGCGTATCCAAGCTCAGCACCAAGACCATACTATTACGAGACCACACCACCTCTAGAAGCCGACGCACAGCGTCAGGCATCAGTAACAGCTATTCCTCGAGCAACACCTCCAGCAACGGCCCCTTACCCTCAGCAAGCTCACCCCACGGTTTACGCCAACCCAGCACCAGTGGGCGCTTATTACCAGACGGCACCTGTGCCTCCTGCTGTCCAGCCTCAAGAGATGAACCCTTACTACCAGCGCCCTCTCCCACAAGCATATCCCCCACCAGTGAGTATGCCGGCGCCTGCTCCCTCAGGAGCCAACCCGTGGCAGCACCATCACTACCTTAACCCAACTGGAGCGGCTGCATTCCCGCAAAGCCAGGATCGGTATATTTGCCCGACTTGCAACAAAGCCTTTAGCAGGCCCAGCAGTCTCCGAATCCACAGTCACTCACATACCGGAGAGAAGCCCTTCAAATGTCCCCATGCTGGATGTGGCAAGGCTTTCAGCGTACGCAGCAACATGAAACGTCATGAGAGGGGCTGCCATAGCTTCGAATTTAATGGATCTGTGATTCGGGGTTGAGGGATATATGTGTCGGACGACGAGATGGTTCTACGAAGAGGGATGAATGCCGAAGGAAGCTCGAGATGATTATGCGTCACGGAACGAGCATTATTGCAACAAGACCTGGATGGATGGATCCGGTCCTTTTCACTTGTTATTGGGATGGGAATCCTGGTTAGACCCATGTCTAAGGATTTCCCGGCTTGGCGTCGCGGTCAACTGGGGAAAAGTCGGAGGGAGGAAAAGCTACATTCTCTTCTCGAAGCTGGTCTGTATTACTGGAAGTCTGGTGTATTGTGTTATTTTATTATTATTGTATTCCTCTGGCGGATACTCTGTTACTTTCTTGGGAGGCAGCTATGGTCATTTTATACGGCGCAGAGGTGGAAACTGGCTTGGAGAACCTAGCGAAGCATCGTGCACGGCGTTTAGTTTACTACTGTATGTTCTTTTATCGGTACGCGAAGAGATCGACTGATGAGAGTCGGCGGAGACAGCGAGAGGCGGATACGGTACGCCTAAGGCAAGACCAGGGAGGCTATGGAGCCATGAATATCAAAATGTTACAAGACCAAAGCACGATCGTTGCCCGAGATGAAGATGTGAATTTGGAGTCATGCAGACATGAAAAGTGAAGGAGTATGTAGCAACCGAGCAAATTAATTCGGTCTAATGCTCTACCGATGTCCACGTACGCCGACCAATAGGGATATTAGGAGAAGTGGCCGAAACGGGGAGAACTATGATGCTAAGTTACAAGGTGAGGAGTGCGCAGCTTGGACCATCAAAGATGGAATCGGCTGATAGACATGGATGAGGCGACCAGACAAAAGAAGGAAGGACAGGTACTGGTAGGACGGACATGGCATGACAGGCAACGGTTAAATTCGAGCATGTGCTATTATTACTCTTATTATCATTCTTATTAAGTTCTCTGTCTCTGCCTGTTAGTATCTGCAAGTTCAGAGGTACCACTGTTATATGTTGCTTTGCTTTTGCGGGTGAGACACCACGAGATGAGTGGATCTTGATTGGTCTGAGAAGGTTTTGACCGCTGCAGTGATGACGAGAGGATCTCCCTGCAACTGCAACTGTAACATCAGCTAATGAGTGAATGGCAATACCTATTCAGTGCATTCTTGGTCGTTCATTCAATCATTGACTCCATTTTCAAGGACCTTGGGAGCATGAATGGGGTCTCAGAGGGATCCATACCTACTCTTGAGCGAAGTGACGTCGTTGACTCGTGCAGGACGATTATACGACGTTTTCGAGAAAGAAATGGAATTGTCTACTGCGACATCATCTAACAAGAGCCTGGAGGATCCCTGTAATATCTGGGTGAGCTACAGAGCGAAAATTAGGTGGAAAAGAAAAAAAGGTGCCTGCCCCGAGGGATCGGGTCCCTTTGTCATCGATGACAAGTTGGGTAGCTTGGACAAGAATGGAAGGAAGTCATCGGGGGATGTGTCGGCGCAAATATGAACATGGAGAGAAGAGGCACCCAAAAGAGGAATGCAATGGGTAGGGGTAGGGTACCCAATCAGCTAAGGATGGAAGGGAAAGGTAGGGGTATGCTAAACCTGGGGTTCCCTCACCTTCTGCTGCTTCTGTTGATGTTGCTCATGCTCATGTCAGGGCTGGGCGGACCGGTTCGGGTTGTTACTCCGCCTGCCTCGTGTCTTTTCATGGTCTGTGTGTGTAGAGTTGACTTAATTAGTAGTCGACTTTTGGAGAGAAACTGACTGTTGACTTGGTCTTGTGAGTTGTGACAGGGGCAAGGGCAAGGTATTTGATGGACTGGGACAAGGGCTTGAATGATCGACTTCCACATCCATTCTTTTTCTTTGTGGTGCTCGGTAATTATTATTAGTACGGATACGTACTCAAGATTGCAGCATAAAGAACATTGCAAATGAGCGAAATGAGCAGCATTGAATGCCTTGCTATATACATACAGTGCATGCTCTGTACATATGTATGTTTGCAGAGTTGCAATTGTGAATGTAACCGGAAAAGGGTATAGTCATGCACAATTAATGGCGATCTTCAGTGGGAGAAAAAACAAATAAGCTACTGTACCTTACCCTCCGTAGTGTTACCTCGGACACAACGCGATAGGCCATCTCGCCTGAGACAAGCGGGTGATACTGATTGACTAGCATCGGAGGAAATAACTCGACATTGACCTTGGGGCTCTGAGCTGGGCTGGGGGAGTTCAATTGAACTGAACTGGGCTGGATTTAATCAAGGGGCCACGGCCACGAGGAGGATTCCTAACAAAGCATGGTGCAGATCCGTTAGTCTAGCATGGCTTTCTTTTCTGTCCCATCACTAAGGTAAAGTACCTTGAGGCTTGAGGTAAAAAAGATGCTAATAAGTTAGTGCGTGTGAGAGCCGGAGGTCAGTGAATTGAAGGGACGTCGCAGTCAGCCAGGAAAACGGCACAGACCAGAAGCAGGACCATGACACCAGATGATGCTGTGTCTTTAGCACGGGAATTTGATCAAGCTAGAGTTTAGTCCACGGGCTGGGCTGGGGGAGGCTGAAGTGATTAATTCCTTTTCGGCTGACCTTGCGATAGCCTCAAAGCTTTGTTTTGGGCTTCAATGCGCACACGCACGCACGTGTCGTGTCGTGTCGTGTCACAGACAATCTTCAACGCTTCAGATTCAATACGACGGGAAACCCGTAATTGCATAAACCCAAGCACGTCCACGAACTCGCAAAAAGGAAATCACGGAGAACCTCGGACATTTTCTTCTTTCATGCTTCTACGCTTTGACTGTGGTCCGAGGTAGTGTAGGTACCCAGTTCATCTCAAAGAAGCGGTGTTATCAGCTTCATTCAGTCATTCAATTCATTCAGGGGGGGATCCCATCAGGGCCACGTTTTGGTTCCCCTTGGGCAGGGAACTTCTGGATCCATCTGTGACGGTTAAGAAATAACGGGCGGGCGGGCGCAGGGAAAGAAATGCAAAGGAAAGAAGAAAGAAGGACGTTGGATCATTTGGAAGGGGGAAAATGATCGCAAGACATGGTCTTGTTCCCGGGGTGATGCTTGCTAGAGGACCATAGCAATGGGATGGATGAGATCTATTGTTTGGAGATGGGCTCAGAATTAATCGACGACATATACCAGGGAGGTACGGGATACGAATGGGACGAAACAGTGGTCTAAGATGTATTGCATGGGTATTTTGAGATATCAGCCAGGCATCCATATAAAATTCCCTGGATCACCACAACCTGCCTACATACAGCCCAGTACCACCTCATCGACGGATGGTTCATTCTTAAGAGTTCCCGAGGGTGAGGATTGACGCCCAGACGTTTGATGATAGCCGCACACCTCCGATTCGCTGACCCCCAGCTCCGAGGGCGCTTCCACAGTAGCCAGATTTCAAGGGTGTCTGGCTGTCTGCATGTTCATCTTAGCGCCCTCGCGCTAATCCCCAGGGGGGGACAGCAGCAAGCAAACGCCCGTCACAGGGGGTGTGTGGCCCGGCGGCGCGGGGCGGGGATCTCCCAGCAGGGGTTCTACCCTGGAATCACACAGACACTGAGAGGGCACGCTACGAGCATGCGCACCCCTCCCTCCTCCTTCACTGCCGTACCTTAGCCTGGTTCCAAAAACGGGCAAAGGAGCCAGGGCATGGATGACATCCATTGTAATAGCACGAGGTTTTATCAGGATCAAGCCTGTTGAAACTCTCCAAGATTCCAGACTCGTGATGCTGTCCGTGTTTGTTTATGGTCACTGCTTTTATTACCTACTATTACTGATGGGTTCTGATATTGCAATTTGATTCTTCGACAGCCTCTTTGCGATCATGACCTGACGCTTCTACACTTTGCACCGTCTATAGTCCGGACGACATATGGACGGGCTATCCCTACCTTGTCATCTATCGTATTGCATCGTATCGCATCACATCACATCGAATTGATCCATTTTCAATCTCTTCGGCTAACTCGTGTCTTGAACTTTGTTGCTAAAAGCAGTAGGTGAAAAGGGACATATCAGAGTCAGTCAGTCAGGTTTGCCGATGTTAGTCCGTCCTGTGTAATCTATCATTCTCCATCCCCAACCTCACACGATCCCACTCACATCAAGAATCATCCAATACAAACCATGCCAGATGTATCGTCGTCATCACAACGCTCTCGCTTGCCTACGCAGGGGCCAACTCTACTCAACTGCCGGGTTCTTCCCAAACTTGATTGATACTCCGTTCTGATCAAGTCTTGTCTCTCCCCTCTCTGTGTCTGTGTCTGTGTCTGTGTCTTTTCGTTTTTCGCCCCCTGAGATCTTCCACTGATAATGTGATTTCGTTGCTTGTTGCGTCTCATCTTGCGGCCCCTTGGCGGCAAAAAGAGACAGAGATAGTACGGAGTGCAGGAGGACAATCGCTCCATTGCCCACCCGCAATGGCACTGCAACGGCGGGTACCAGCCAGGGAGTTCCTGGGTTTCGCTTCGAGTCAGGAAACCGTTACATCTGCTCTTCACCGTCTTTGCATGACATAATGGCATCGTTTTGAGGGAACAACTGCGCATGCATTGCATGTCCAGCAAGTCAGCTTCGCCTTGTGTAACTGTCATATCACCTTGGAGTCTCCCTTTCTTGCAGTGGTTGCAATGAGACCGCCACTGATGGCCTCATCACAATAACGGTGCACATAAGAATCCATCTTGCATCTACAGACTATAGTATCTAAACATCAATAACTGGCTCTGCTGAACAACAATGCCCTCAAGCTTGGATCGTCTGCAAGGCTGTGGGAACCTCATGAAGATGCGACACAAGGTCATGTTCCCTGTTACGCATGGGAGATCTACCCATCCATGATCCATCCTCTTGGAAACGATATGGCATGTCGGGCCGTGAAAGCATAGGGGTCACCGAATCACACTCGTCACCGCAGGGCCAAGTCACTCCCTCCTCTCCGTTCTTGACCCAAATCCTCGATCCAACCCGCACCTCAAACACTCCGAGATCACAGCTGAGGCATCGAGGGTGGCATGTCAACGCAGTGCAACGGGGTATCAATATGGACCATAGTTATGGCATGGAGTATGGAGTATCACTGCGGAGTTTGCCGCAGTCCTTTCCTCTCATGGCTGTGCCGTCGGCCATATCGACATCCACTTTGTCCACTCAGGAGGAGGATTGAGGATTCATCCCTTCTGTCAATCAAGGATATTGATCGACAGAGACCCTGTTCCACGAGGGTTCCTATCCTGCCATGCTACACCTACATGTACATACATACAGACATCCTGACTGATGTTAATGCTGCTGCCAATACCGCAGCGCCCTACCATGCAAAAGGTTAAGCTCCGCTAGAACCCGCGGCGCCCGGTGCCTGTCAACTTAGAGCCAGGCTTTACTGGAAGCAACTGCTTTTCCGTGATCCCTATTTGCTTTTGCCGCCTAGCCGAGTATCATCTAACGTTCTCCCAGATTCAACCTGACCAGGTAGCTTGCCAACTTTCTGCGGCAGACTGACTCGGGAGAGAGAGGCACAGAAACTTACTTTCACGATGTTATCCCACTTGTAAGACGTCCTCATCAAACAGAACAGGGTCATCGCCAAGCTCGTGAGCAGTCGTTCGTCATTTCTCGTCTCAGACCATGTCACCTCGTCGTAAAAGTCAACTGAGCCAAGCTTAGTATAGCCAGCCACTGCGTCGCAAGCCATCTAAACGAGAGTTTGATATCACACTCCTGACTGGGTTGATGAGAAACATCTCACAAATCACTCAACTATACATCGGACACATTGCCACGTTGGGCCTTGGTGAAAACGGGATCGACTTCGGGAATCGAGGGAGGTCAGGTCAGGTCAGCTGAAAGGCTGTGGAATCTGAACCTGCCTGAGCCTGAGCCTGAGCCTGAGCCTGAGCCTGAGCCCGAAGAATCGTCAGCTTCGGTTCCCTGTTGTCGGTGTTTGAATCAGGACTAAACAACAAGGTTTCCAAGGGCTTGCAAATAAACTGTGAGTCCCCAGCACTTAATTTAGCATGCTGCGACCCTATTGATGGATCTTCATTTCTGTCAATCATAGTTCATCATACTATACCCCAAGCGAAGAGCCAAAAGATCATGTCATGGTCTAGTAGCCAACAACCACGCACCGAGTCTATACGTGGACAGTACTGCAAGTGAGTGTACGTACTCTCCAGAGACAAGCTTTATCATCTTCACATAAGCAGATTCGACGCACAGCCCGCGACCCAAAAAAGCAAATACAGTACCGTACCGGTCGGGAGAAACACTAAGCCCTGGCTCAAAAAGGGCCCACGCCGGAGCGTCTCAGGTCTCGGGAGCAGGGGCCAGGTTGTGGCCAAGCGCACTTCGCTTCAAAAGCAAGAAAGCCCGAAGGGGAAGAGACCACGCGATGTCACTCTGTCCTAGACATGACAGATCCATCCTTTGCCTTACACTGGCACCGGCGACTGACTCTCTACAAACTCTATGTGCTTGCAGTGATCGTCGCCTGGGACCGAACCCTTGGACTGATGCTTGTACTCGGATGCGCACAATCTGTACGCGGAACAAGCCTCAACTCAAAGCACGGACTGGGATTTAGTGAAAATGTCTTATTGTTCGGCGAATATTTTGCTTTTTGGTGAGGTTGCTGAAGGGAATGTTTTGTTTCATTTTGCGGGAGACACAGCCAGTTGTGGAGAATCCTTACCTTACCACTCTGCCTCCCTGTTTTTGTTTTTGTACAGCGCGGAGACATTCAATATTGGGCAAACTACCGATTTCACTGTCTCCGGTGCATTCTTCCTTCTGAGTTCAAACGAAACTGATTCCCCATGGTTTCGAGTTGAAACCTGTTTCACCGCCCTCGTGTTCACTCCAAAATGTTCAGACGATAGAGGCTTATACGGAGTTACCGACCTCCGTCATAGACTCAAGTTACTATCGATAGTTCCCCGTCCCTGAATGAGTGGATTGACATTGTGAGGCTGCTATTGGATATCATTATTAATACATGCCGGGGTATTGTCTTGACTCTTCAAGCTGACGGCCGCTTCCAGCTGGTATGCGGCCTGCAGATTGTCTGTGATAGAGAATTTTAGCTGCAGCAAGGCCTGTGGCAGATGCAAGGAGTTTCAACATGTGTTAGAGACAGTTAGCGATGTATGATGGTTACACAAGGTTGTCGAGGTGATTCTTGACATGTCCTTCAAGGCTTCACCTGAACACTACTGATTCAGTGTCAGCTTGTCAGAGTCGCGGTGTGGATAGGCTGTCGACTCTTAATTATTACCGGGGACTCCGACCTCGCTGCAGGGTCTTCAGCTAGAGCCGCTATGCTTTCTCCTTGCATTTCAGAATGACAGCTTCAAGTCATGAGTTGAGGATATCGCGGTGGGTTAGTTCCCCCGGCGGCATGTCACTCGCATACCAGCTACCGGCAATTGCCGTGACACAGACAAGATCAAGTCTACTGCAAATGGAAAGGACACTTCTTTATTATGACGTTGCGGGAAGCCTTTCCAACCGGGACAATTGGTAATATAAAAGTTGTCGCCCCGATGGTTCGAGCTACCCTAAACAATGACGTCGAAAGGGGCGACCAATATGATTGACTTCCTTGGCGAAGAATTTTTGGATGGTGACAGTCGACTTTGTTCTAGATTATTCTGGTCTGACGGTCTTTACTACTTATTGCGGGTGATAATATCGCGTATTCTATACTTACACCCGGGGAGCATGTATCAGGAGATGCTTCAAATATATAGTAAACAGCGATTCATGTGTCTCGACCCATTGACATCAATATTAACCACATATGACTATGGAACGTCAAACTCTGTGGAAATTTAGACCGTTTCTGGCCCTAGACGCGAGTGAATCGGCCAGTCCTGAAGTGCCGCGAGCCAGTTCATGTAAGTCCCCAGTCGCTGCAAAAGTTAAGCTCCTTTGGGATAGGAAACCAGATAGATGTGTCAATAGATGCGATGATTCTGGAAACTAGTTAGTATTATCTGGGAGGGGCTGCTGAGGCACATAAGTCATGATAACATATGTCAGTCAACGCTCATGAGGATTGACGGAGTGGCAGTGGTGCGTCAATTGTTGAAGCATCACAAAGAACAGGACACTTGTGCTGTATGAATTACAATATAGGAAGATCAGAAAGGAACAAGATGGCTATTACATGATATTTAGACTACCTACATAGTTAAAAACAATGGTCTTAGTCTTCTGGCATCTCGCTCGCCGTCTCCAGCTCACCCCTGAGTTGGCTCAGGTCTGCAACATGCTGTACCATCGTCAAAAAGGTGCAAGAGTTAAGAGATGGAGGAAATAGTGGACTTATTACCAAAAGCCGTAGACTACTTTTACTGGAAGAAACAATGCCCGGCGAAGAGTGAAGGTAGTCTGTGATATCGACTTGAAGTCACCATCAGACCAGGACTCTAAAGCTATCAAACATGTCCCATGACGATATAATTACAGTTAACCTTATTGAACTCTCCAAGCATGGAACTCGATGTACCATATGGTACAAGGCGGATCTTGTCATGCCACCTGAAGAGTTGGCCATACGAGGACGACAGCAAGCGGAGATGGGCTGCGAAGCCAAGACATTGAGGACTTGTTGAGACGTATTGTACTGAACTAAAATATCCAGTGCCAGGAGATGATTAAATTTATGATACAAAATTACAGTCCATTGCGTTCATATCTTCTATAAAACCCAGTCAGAAAGCTTGTTCGCCGATCCAGGAGCTCCAAGGTAGAGTAATACTTCAGCACACTGCAATAATTTCGATATAAATAGGCTCTGAAACAACAGTCAAGCCTTTGAAATACATCCGTAGAGGGAAGACTTGTCCTGACTTGTCAGCGTCAGGGTTGGAATAATCTTGGCTTTCCAAAAAATCATGGAATGCCATCTGATCCGACATGTCTTGAATTTAGATATCAGAAGCGAGGAATTATGCCTACCAATCAATCTCAGATATAGGAGCGAGTTGAGGCGATCATATACAGCAAGGAATACATAGGTTTAACTCACGAAGATCATTGTCAAGCACTCATGGGCACCTATCACTAAAACTCAACAGACGGCGATGGACTTCGACAAGAAGGAACACAAGTCGCAGCGCAATTTACCGACTATGAAGGCATCTAGAGCTGAAGGAGCCTGCTACATCATCTCAGAGAAGTGTTAAGTATTACATCTCCTATGTAGATACTTGAGTCCCCTGTAGCGCTCCGTCCTCGCCAATCCCATGGAGGAGGGGATGTGTGCTGTACCAGCGAAATAGACTATCATCTGATGACAAGTCGTCATCCTCGTATGAAGTGGTACTTGAAAGACTTGGATACCTGCAATGGATCCTATGTAGTGCCGTTTTACCCAGTGTTTGAGGCGAGTTTTGATGGTTGGGGATCGATGATACTGATACATCACTCGCACTGATAGTTCGGTGTGGAATTTAGACGCCGAGATACATAAAAAATTGCCCGATCATGTTTCTACCACAGTGAAGTGACCTAAGTCGAACGCACAAGCATTGTAACAGTGGTCAGGTCAATGTAGGATAGCAATATGTACATCGCTGAAGATGAGGTTGGACTAGTGCATTACGATTGATAAAATGGGCTAACAGTGTATAACGGGTACAGGCCTATCGAAAGTAAGAGAAACATTTTGGATAAAGGGATATCGTCTTCAACAATCCCGACGAGCCCGTGTTCGAATATGGCATCCTCGAATGCAACAGGTAGCCTCAAACTTTCACTGACAAATATACCTAGGTAGTAAGAAAAAGACTCAACGGTTTAAATAAAATTATCAGAACTAAACCAATAAGAATAAGTACATCGAAAACAACATTGCTAAAGGTGCTGTAGGTCCAAACCCGAACTTCCTATGGCAGGTGCTGGGATTTATATTGAATGTATACAGACTCTATGATTCACAAACGACATACAAATAGCTGATTTGGCCATCTTCAGGGTCAAAAAGTTGGTTTGAACCTGCCGTATTGATCAGTAGACCTATCTATCATGTGACGATAGAAACATTGTCGTGAATATAGGGGAAGACATCAGCCAGATCTGAGTTACTGCGCCCGTGAAACAGCACACACAATATAGCGCCTCCGAGCATTTTCTGATGAACTCAGTCAAATTGGAGGTGACATTAGTCAAGAGAGAATACTTTTTTTTTTTTTTGCCAGCGCTCTAATTCTATGTAAGAGCATGGAGAAATCTTGTGCGACCCCAACATCAAACGAATTTGATGGGAGAAGTTTGTTACACAGCATGGTGCCCTAGAGGATCTCCGGATGATTGCCCAGTACGAAAGAAAAAGTCTACCAAGGGAGCACGGCATGGCTTGCTCGTGGCTGGATCGACCAAGGACCAGTCTTTAAAGTCGGCGCACAACATATGATAGCACGAGCAAGGGTGGTATTACTTGCAGCGGCAAGCTGCATTTGACACGATCCTTTGGCTGTCCTCGTGCCACTCGATGCAACGCAAAAAGAGAACAGGCAAATTGGACCGGGAAGAAAAAAAAGGGTATCATCTGAGGTCAAGATGCGGCAGTTCAGGTTGTTGCGAGGGCGGGGGAGGCGCAGAGAAACGGCAATGTTCCGAGGTTGATTGAATGGATGAGCCTGTGAATGAGTGAGTGAAGCTGCTGATACTTATAGACGTCATGTTGAGGCTCAATAGTGCTGCAGGTCAGCAGTAGTTGCATGATGCAGACACGCATCTGCAGAAGATATGCATCTGGACCTGCAGTGTAAAGAGCGAGACGAACTGCAACACGTATTGAGACGAACTCGACAAGCAAACCAACGGGTAATGATTATCGTAGTTTATCCTTTTGGTGTGTAGTGCCGTGTAGTGATGTGATGTGCTGTGTCAGGGATGTGTTTCGTCTGGCGCGCGCCACAAGTCATCACCCATTGATATTGGGGGTTTGTGTTTCGGGGAGATGGCTGCCGATTTCCGGATCGACAGACGAGAGTTAGCGAGTTGACAGTGTTTCTTTCTTTATGTATGTATGTACTTGCGTATGAGACATGGGCAACAATCGACTTATTGTGTGATGAAGGAGGGTTTCAGGCTGAGTCAGTAGGCGCTGGGCTCGTGCGTCGGCTGATATCGCGATTGATACGCTTCTTGGTTTGGTGTTGTAGAAGGAATCCGTGAGCATTGGAGGTGTAAGTACAGCGAACTAACAGGGAGTGCATTGATCGGACGGGAGATACACGTGCGCATGACATTAACACCTACCAATTTGGGCAGTACCTGGGGATATCTAGTGTGTGTGTGTGTGCTGGTAGTCGGCGGAGGATCGTCACGATAATTCATGTACGCACTTTATCTCTGACCTGCCATCACAGCAAGTGTCTTGTACATGTTACAGACAATGGAATACAATGGAGTACATGTCATGCTCGGGGCTCCTCAGCTTTGATCCCCGCGGTGGCTGCCTCCGCCAAATGTGGCTCGTGGTGGTGATGGTGAGAGCAGGGTTAGGGACTGGGATAGACCCTACTTTGTATGTAGGTCATGGTCAGCAGAGGCACGGAAAAGAAAAGTCAACATGGGAATCATCGATATGTATTTGTTGTGTCTGGGTCTAGTATCGACATGGAAGCAGAACCGAGGTGAGTTAGTTAACTTACCTAGGTAGCAGCAGAGAGTCTCACCGAGTGAGAAATATACGGCCCATGATCCGAGTTCCCGGGCATGGTCATTCATCTCCGTCTCATGGAATAGGCAATTAGAATCAAGGTGTCGTATGTTTGCTCTTGCCTGTGGACGTGTATTGTATCATGATCCATCTCCTGATCTGTGTGAAGTTGTCATCTTCCATGTTTATAGTCGACCTCAATAAAAGAAAGAAGCCACACTTTTCTTTTTGTCTTTAACTTTTGTTTCCTCCTTTCCCTCTCCTTTCCTTTTCTTTTTTCCTTTTTCTCCCCCTTTGATTCATATTCTCCTCGTCTAGTACGACGCCATCAATAGCCATCGAGATCTCTCTCACCGTGGGTTCTTGGTTTCTTTCTCACCGACCTTTATCCCCCCAGCATCATGGCCGCCGAGTTGGTCCTGGTTCACGCCTAAATGATACCCTGTCAGGCCTGAATACAGCAAACGCCAGTGGCCCTCCCGTTTAAATCACTCTTGGTACCAGGAATTAATTTGCTGGTTTGTCTTGTGTGTCTTTCTCTCATCTGTCGTTCCCCGGTTGATTAGAAGAGACAAGGCAGAAGAAGCAAAAAAAGCCGACTCTTGGACCTCTTGAGATCGTCGTTTAATGACAGGGAGCTCCAATTAGCGCGCGCTATCTCTGGCTGGCTGTAAGAGCTCCCAGCTCCATCAGTGACCGCTCTGTCGGTACCTGCCTTGCTTTGCCATACCTTACCTCACTTTGTCTCTATCAGCGCAATCGATTAATCAATCAATCAATCGGGCATCAACTTTAATATTACTATATAAAGTGATAAAGTATTACCTGCCCGCCCTTGCCTTGACCGCGGCTGGATTAATTGATTGATTGCTATTGCAATTGCACGTGCAACTGTAACCAAACTGTGCAACCGCAACCACCTCTCAATTATCCTCCTTCCCCATCTCATCCACTCATCCACTCACTCCATTTCCCTCCCCCCATCTTATCTCATCCATCCATATCACGCTACAACTTTGGTAGTGGAGGTTAGTTCTTCTCTTATTCAACACCATCACCTAATTAATTAATTACTTTTCATTACATACAGCCGAGGATAGAGGCTAATGATCATCCTTGGTTCAGTCTGACTACTATACATACTTCAACGATATCAAACTTTGTCACCATACGCTCTACCGCATCTCAGCTCACACATCCTCACACCAAAGAAAATATCGTTCTTTTGGGTCGCAATCATCAAGCAAACCCCCTCGTCAAATCATCCCTGCCTCTTTCACCGAAACGGGCCTTCCATCCTCCATACCTTACTCGACCGACCGACCTTACCTACGAAACGATACGTACCGGTACTTTGTTGCTTCGAGTCCATCTCCCCCACCCTCCACCTCAAGCCCAATTCCGTCTTCTTGGGTTCCTCCCCCGATTCTCCAATCACACCTCTTCCGTCTATTCCCCAAAAGAGACCCAACTCCCTCGATCGCTTTCTCTTACTTCTCCTCTTACTTCTCCGAGCGCTCTGAGGTCTGGGAGCCTCCAGACGAACTACCTGATACCCCGAAACCACTGAAAACCGACTCAACACCACCGATGATGCTCATGATCGTATTGGCCGCGATATCATGATGCTCTGCGCAGCACACCCCACGCCCATTCTAGCATCGTCGCATCCGCTATCATCTTCACCCTTGCCGTCGCTGCGATCCTCCTCGCATATCTCTCCATCATTGTCGATCCTGTGCGCCGTGGTATCTTGCCCATTGGTGTCATTACCAACGCTGTGTTCTTCACTCAATCGTGTTAACAGGCCATCGGCCCTTCGGTCTCTTCCCATCCAACATAGCCCATGTCACGAGTTGCCGCAGCGGTCTTATACACAAACCGAATCTCTCCTCGCCCACCTGCTCGGCTCATATTGCATCCTCAACCCATTTGCTTTTCTGCGACGATCCCAAAAACCGAAACCTTTACTTGACCCCCCAAATCTCAACCGCAGCCGCCTACTTTGCGACTCACCTGGTCTCCCCACGCCATAGCTAGCAGCCCCTCCAGCTGCTGCCCGTCATGTCCTCACAGGCTGTTCCGGACACCCAGCTAGGGCTCACCAACGAGGAGATCCAGCTGCTTCGCCAAGGGCAGGCGGCACTGGGAGGGGGGTCCAGCAGCTCGCGCGCCGCTAGTCGCGCCAGTAGCCAAGGCCTTTTACTACTCGACAGCTCCTCACTTTCTGCTTTAGGCCGTTACTTTGATCATCTCATGGCTAGTATCGAACAACGGATTAACTACCTGAGTCATGAAGCGCAGCGGTTTACCCAACTGCAATATGACGAAGCTGATGGAATCATCGGCGGCGCCGATGCAGAAATTGCTCGGTATACCGAGATTCTCCAGCAGCTGGATGAGCTCGAGGTAGATTTCGACCGTATCGCCCACATCAAGGAGATTGTCAAGGGCTATCGGTCAAGAGTTGAAACTCTGGAGAGGGATCTTGAGAGTAGTGGTGGCTCGAGTCGACACCGACACTCTTCGTCGCACCATTCTTCTTCTCATCGCAGCCATGGCCACTCTCATCGTCACAGCAGTTCTCACCGTTCACGGCACTAAACAGATCGCCTACCAGATGGCGTGAAGGTGTGGCCGGAGGTTACTCACTCACAAAATGTTGTTACAGTAAAACAAAACTCTAAAAGAGAAGAAAAGATTCGAAAAAGAAAATAGGGGAGAGTTCGAAAAAGAGACAAAGTCCTGCGCGGGTTACACAGGACCGCCGTGCTCCTTGCATCGCGAAATGCATTTTGCTCTCAGGCTTGGTCTATAGCCATGACGAATCAAAGGTCAGGAAGGGAACCTGGGTCGTGGAAATTTTGGAAGATTGATGGGCCTCACGGCTACAACACGCTGCGCTACGTCTACGCAAGATGGAATTGGCCTCACGGCCTGGCCTATTTTTTAATGTTTTTGTTGCTATTACTGTCTACTATCTGCTTTTTCTTGGGTTCAGTTTGGTGCTATTTTGGCGTTGAATAGCGCCTATTGTTGGATATATGTTTGTGTCTCGGGCATTTGTGTCAGATGCTTGGACTCCTTACCTTACTCAGACAAATTTGGTGTTGAAGCGTGTGCTTGGAGAAAAATACCCCTTGTTGATTGTTGTATTGTCATAACAAACGTTTACTACGACATGTACCTTTGTTTCTTGGAATCTTTGGAAGATTGTTTTCTCATGATGTGATGCTAATGTCAAAAGGCATGGATGTCCCTGCTATTGGGGATACTCATCACGAGAGCTCTCACCGTATCGTGCTTTTTAATGGACCACTTCGAGCCGTGCTTTTACATTGTCGAACGCCTCATCTGCACGACTGGCTCTGGGGTGCAGCTCTGGGGATGCATATGCAAGGCGGGTGGAAGCATCGTTTATGGGGGAGACGCAGTGATGCCCAACACTAAAGGGTTGTAGTATAGTTGCTGACGTGTGTGAAGTTTAAGGCTGAACTCAAGAGGTGGATTAAAAAATGATTTATGACCTGGATGAAAGTATATATCAACAGTTTGGTTCTTTCATTGGCGTTGGAAAATGAGGCGAGAAGGGGAGACGACGCTGCAAGTTGGGTTCATGATGGAGAAGAGTTGGTGTAAGTTGGGTACACATCCATTCTCATGATGATATGGATTGTCCAATGACGTTGTATGTCTCGAATAGACAAGGGTTATCTGCAAAATGATGCACTTTAACGGCTCCTCATTTCATTGGATGCTCACCGAGTTCTAAAGTGCGGATGCGTTCCTATGAGAAGGCCTTGGAGATTGGGGGCCAAACAATGCTATTGACCCGATTGAGAGAGGCTTGAGAGGTCGAGTAAGTATGTAGAAGAGTGTGTCATTATCTTTTTTACAACGTCTAAGAATAAACATACGCAAGAACAGCCCAATCCAACTCAACCGAATTCGATCCAATCCCACCATTCCTCGCAAGTAGTTTAGACGTTCAACTCATAACAACAATCAATGCTAAAATCCTTGTGGATTAAAAGTAGCAAGCACACCAACAGAGCATTTAAAATGTAATAACCCATTCCATTCCATGCATGCCATGATCCTGGTGCTCGCGCCAAAAACGCCCATAAGTGTTTCCATGTATCATTTCCAAACCCTCACGTGTGAGGGGGATATCCATCGGGAAAGCCTCTCGTTTCCCTCTCAGCTTGTGGCAAGACAAATGAAAGGGGGAATCAAAACGAGAGACAAAGAGGTATGTCAGGGTAGCGTAGACCCTCCAAAGCAATGTCATGATGCTTGCCTCTAATGCATAAAAAACAACAAAACCACAACCGCACATATATCAACTTTCTTCATCATTACTTCTTTTCATGCGACTAGCACGGAGGCGGCCTACACCCGGGCGATCCGTCGCTGTCGGACCAGGAAAGGACTTGGCATCTCGTCTCGTTCCGGATCCCAGACAGCGACGGGCTCGTCACCACTTGACTTGCGCTCGATTCCGATGCGGTCTCGGAATGCCCTCTTGGGGCTGACGTTCTCCCCTGTGCTGGGCATCACGATGGCGCTCATGGGACGACCGCCTGCGCGCGCCTGCTGAAGCTCGACGAGGGTTCGGCCTCGAATGTTATTCTTAGCAGCAACCTTGCCCAAAACATCATCGGTGCTGCTGCTGTTCTTCTTATTGTTGAGTGATGAGGCGCGCGTCAAGCCCTGGCTGTTGGCCTCGGACTGGAGGTTTGCTGCTGAGGGAATCTTGCTCAGACGGCGAGTGGGCGACCTCGGAGCCTCAGGTGGAGGCATCTGCTTAGACACGAAGCCCGAGGTTGATGGTTGGGTCTTGAGGCGGTTCATGGGGCACGACTTCTGAGAAGTGAGGATAGGTCGTGTCTTGGAGGTGAAGGGATTCTTCGAAGATTTGATGTTTCGTGTCGGCGATGGGACAACGTCTTCATCTTCAGAATCAGACAAGGTATCGCGAGGATGATCCCATCGGGAATCGGCAGAGTTTCGATTGGCGTTGGCGGTAAAGATGTTTGCGTTGGCAGTGGTAGGAGCCTTGGTGTTGCCATTGCGACGAGGAGAAAGAGATAGCGACGCAATAGCGATGGGGCTTGGGGAGTTCATTTCGATATCCATTGGTGTACCAGCGGGGTTACCGACGAACATGGTCTGCGCACGGCTGAAAGGCGTGCGAGCTGTCTTCTTAGTCTCTCGAGGCGCCTCGGGGCTATCGATGGAGTACTCAGTGAGATCTGTTGTCGAGGGGAACTCAACCTCGCTGCCACCAATGGAAGAGTGAGGATAGTCGGACTTGTAATCCGACTTGCCCATCGATGAGGCATACTCATCTTCTCGACTCTCAGGTCTTGAGCCGGAAAATGTTACTGTCTTCTTTTGCAGCTCAGCTTCGACGCGTGCCTGAACCTCGGCTTCGAAGCGACTTTGGAGCTGCTCGATCTCTGCGTTGGCAAGACGGTCAATCTCGAGACGTGCTTTAACCTCCCACTCTCTCCGTAGCGATGAGTCCAGCTCGTCTCGGATAATGTCCTTTTCTCTCTCCATATTGGCAAGTCTCTCATTGAGGTCCCTTTCCTTCTTACGTAAAGCATCCTCTCTGAGGCGGAGAGATTTGTTCAGGTCGACAACCTCCTTCTCCTTCCTCATAAGCTTGACCACTGGCAGGTTCAGGAGCTCAGAAGTATCAGGCCTTCGATCAGGGTTCACACGGAGGCAGTCCTTGATGACCTGATAAAGCTCGGGAGAATAAACGTCGGGCAAGGCAGGGAACTTGCCCTCCTTAATCTTCTGCACAAGCTGGAAATGCGTCTTTGCGTTGAAGGGTGGTTCGCGCGCGCAGAGCTCGTAGATGATGCAACCCAAAGACCAGATATCTGACTTTAATGTGTACTTCTCTGCAGCACAGATCTCGGGAGACATGTAGAAGGGGGTACCGACATAGGTAGAGGCGAAGTCGTGGGACTTGATCATCTTGGATAGACCGAAGTCTCCAAGCTTGACAGAGTTGTCCTCGCCAAGGAAGACTAAAACACTGTTAGTTTGGGATATCGTAAACAAAGGGATCCACTATCGAGGTCTCACCATTCTCAGGTTTCAAATCTCGGTGCAGAATAGTCATTGTTCCAGCAGGGACCTTGGGTCCGCCAGCAGCGTTTCCCTGTGTCAACCCTAGCACGTTGGCGCCAACCTCTGGAGGGTCAACACCATAGTGACATCGGTAAAGCGCCATGACGAGCTGACTGAAGATACTCCAGACGAAGCTTTCCTGAGCTCGCTGGCCCTTTAGCGCGAGGTCCTTGATAACGCGGCCGAGATCGCCATTCCCGCAGTACTCCATGTAAAGATGCAAGTCCTGGCTAACTTTGAGGTGTTCACGATGGTAATAGGCGACAATGTTTGGGTGGCGCAGATGCGATAGGATCTGGAACTCGGCGTGAAGTTGTTCGCGCTCCTTCTGGGACATGCGTAGATATGAGATTTCTTTGCGGCACATGATGAAGCCGTCTGTCCTGCGACGGACCTTGCGGATAATGCCAAAGGAGCCATGGCCTAGAAGAAGACGGTGAGTTAGAGTTGCCGCTCAATTGATGGCACGGCGCATCGAGACGAGTGCTGTGAACTCGATAGACTCACCAATCTTCTCCAGCGTTTCGTACTTGTCCTCGGAAGACATGATGAAGTTATTCACGGTGAACAAGCAAACTCAACCCATGCAAACAAGTAAATTCTCGCTAGGCCGTGAAAGTGTGAATGCAGATCAGATGCGATGCGATGAAGGAGGACGCAGAAACAAGAACGAACAGACAGACAGACAAACACAACCTGCTTTGGTTAGTAGTAGTAAGCTTGATGTTTTAAGAGATGGATGGGAGAGGAGAGAGAGGAAGAGGAGGAAAAAGGAAGAAAGCAAGGTCCAGCTTGAAGTAGCTAAGTGAATGGATCTATTTTGCGTTGTTCGTGCAACTTGTAGCTTAGACCCAAATAATCCCGGCCACTCGTCCCACGGCCTCGGTTCTGATTGGAAGTAAACACTCCATCGTTGCTACCATGGCAACCAAGGTCAAAGCTACCGATAACCGGGGATAGCCGGGGAGCTCTTATCGATAAGAGGTGACGTCGTTCTGTTTCTGGTCTAGGCACGTAGTCCATCGATAGAAGTCTGTCGAACAAAACAGCCAAGAATAGATCAGATCGGTTAATTAACCATATGCAAGATAAAGTGATCATAATGCAGTGGCTGTATTGTAAGTTTAGCAACTCTACATAGTTCAATAACTAAATCTAACCATATTGCTGTGGCTTCAATATTATGCACTTAAGGCAAAGCTTAAACGCGCTTAATTGAATACATTTACTGGCACGTGAGCGCGCGATGCGTTTCAACGCGTGGCTTTCATCAGGGCGACTTGCATCCAGAGAATATCAAGACCGCAGGCGGTAACCAAAATTTGGCCGAACTGAGGGCGCGTCTCACTATGCGATGAGTTTATCAAATTTTCAAAGCGTTTAAGCTGATTCACGCTGCCAAAATTGATATCTGCAGAGGCGTTGGCGCACTTGTAGCCCAGCCCTCTCACTCAAGCTTCAGCGAACAGCGCCTTATCCCTTTCATAACCCAGAGAAAGCCTACTCATCACAATGCCACCGGCAATCACATACGATGGAGTCGAAAGTGCCGAGGGCGGTACCATCTTCAAGGACCTCAAGTTTTGGCTCTCACGTCGAGTACCGAGCAGAAAATATTGGACAGAGCTTATCACGGTATGTTGATCCTGCAAACTCATTCATGCGCTGTCGCTGATTCTAAAATAGCAAAATGGCGGCAAGGTCGTCATCCTAGAAAAACATGCTGATATGCTTATCGCGGACCATCTCATAAAAAGAGATGCCCCTCCTGGCTCCTATTCATGGAAGTTTATTAAGGACTCGGTGGAAAACGGGTATATACAAATCAAGGATAAATACTTGATAGGACGCCATCCAGACGAACCAAGGCCGGTGGGCAGCAATCAAGCCAAAAAGTCAACAAGGACACCGTTCACTGCTGAGGACGACGCGAAACTTACTAGGTGGGCACTAAACCATCCGACCCAACACAAAGGAAATCAGATATGGTACGAATACGAAAAAATTGTAAGTTTTCACAAACCAGGCCATGCAAATTAAGCTCACATGTGTAGAATCCTCGACACACTGCGCAATCTTGGCGCGATCACTGGATCAAAAAGCTGCAGCCCCTGGATAGGAAAAAGTTGGAGAGTATGGCAGCCTCTGCGCCTCCAGAAGCCGGTCCTATTGCGAGCACCCCAGAAAAGACTACGGCAGACCGCAATACGACTGTCAGAATCCCACAGAAGGCTGCTGTTCAAAGGGCCCCTGAACAACGCATGAACAGCCAAGTAAACGCCGGCCCCATTCGCAGAGCACCACAACCTCAACCTCCGACAGCGCCATCGCAAGGCCCGAGAGAAGCCAACAAACCTCGGGAATCAATAGTAGACTGTCAAGAACAAGAACAAGAACAAGAACAAGAACAAGAAGAGGAAGAAGAAGAAGAAGCTCTCGCTCTTTTGAGGGACAACTGGTACCAAGATCTTGATGAGTATATTAAAGTTACCGAGAAAGACATCAAGAGAAGTCTCAACATCAATGGAAAGAAGATCGAGTTGTTTGATCTTCTGCTAGCTACCCGAGATGCGCCAGTATCACAGGACAGCCAAGTAACCGACTGGTACAGAGTCGCAGAGAACCTTGGCTTCGTTGAACCAGATCAGCACACTGTCAATGAGTTGCATCTCTGCTATGAAGAGAACCTCGTGGACTTCCTCGACACAATGGAGAGCTTCGAAGTCAACAGCGAGGAACAGAGCCCCGAGTCACAGGATCAAGCTCCTGACATAGACCCTGCTCAGGACATCAACTTCGAAGACGGTCAACAGCGCGGTTTACTGCAAAGCCAAGTACCCTCCTCACCCCCAGTCACCGCGCCAGGTTTGAAACGAACCGCTGGTGAGCCTCCCTTCGCCTCACTGGAGCGCTTTAAGAAAAGACGCTACAGTAAGGACATAGAGATACCATCTACACCGGACGCCGAAGAAGCCCCCAAGCTACAGCGTGCCCAAGAAACATCTCCTGGTGCACTAAGAACCTCTCAGTGGCTAGGTTATATTGGTGAAAGCGAAGCTTCGCAACACCTTCCACCGCTTCCCCCGATGCAAGATGAGTCACAAGACCTCGGAACGCGGCCGGCATTCAGGCAGGATACCCGTCACCAATCTGTGGATGTTTCACTGCCAAACGATACAGCTTTGGATACTACACCAATACCGTTGCGTCTGAATAAACATCGCCAGCAAAAATCCTCTCGTGAGAGACAGCGAGAATCACACGCCCAGCCCATGAAGCGACGTCATGACAGCAGCTTTACAGACCAAATCGCTCCCAGGCGAGCTGTTTCCTCTGTGAAACCGAAACCGAACCCACAACCAAGCAGCCGAACAGCTCGACGGTCTCTTCCGGCCTCTTTCAACTCTCCCCGACCTATTCCCGATACAAGCCAGCCTCAGAGTTCAGAGAAGTCTAATTCTCGAGAAATCCAGAACTGGATAAATCGCTATGAAGCAATGGGCTACCCCCGCCAATTTGTCGTGGAAGCCCTCAAACGTACCACCCTTACACCTGGAAAATTGGCCCTTCTAGTCATGAAGCATCTCAGTGAAGGACGCGATGTGCCTTCTCGCTATGAGGGTATCTGGACAGACCGTGACGATGCGGACTTGGAGTTTGCTTCGAGCGTAGACTTCAGCCGTCCTCCCGCTGACGACAGCGAAGACCGTCAACAGCAGCGCGCTCAGGAAGCTCACAACCGGCTTGTTAATAAGCATGGCTATGAGAGGTTTAACATAAGAAAGGCTTTTCTCGAGGCCCAAGCAAAAGAAGGTGGCAGCCAGCTTGAAGGATAGAATATCTTCCAGTGGTTTGACGCCCTTGATATGGTTAAATAAGTCGAGAGTTGGCAGGTGTTTGCTCATAGTGGGAGGGGCGCGGCGTACCTCTTGGTTAGGACGAAATGACATTCCGCATCACTTAATACCCAATTTGAATCTGAAACCAAGATAGCACCACTAAGTTCTATTCACCAATACCTTAGGTGATGTTCGACATGCATGAAGTGGCCATAACATCACGGGGATGACTAGCATTGGGTGGATATCTTGATGAAATGTCCGCAAAACTGCCTATACACTCATTACGTCTCATTGCATCCCTCTCACTCATCAGGGCTTTCGCATACTATGTTGCGCTCCCAACGCCAGAAAATGCAGTTTTTCAGTGACCTTGCCCCTGTACCAAATGCGTGAAACACCGCAAACAGCTTCCGTAAAATCCTACGACTTCTCGTTCGAACGTAATGACAAAAATTATTTTCCTCGTTCCCAGCGTGTCACATCTTGCGCTCAATTCACATCGCATTCATATGCTCCTATTTACATTGAGGTTTCAATGGTTCCTCTTCACTAGCCATACTTCCTTGCCAGGCCCCCAAAAGGACGAGTAGGAGGCCAAAATGATAGCAAGTTTGGTGGCAGCATATTATTTGCCAGTAGGCGGGCTGCAAAATGGTCCAGACTTGTTGCAATCGGCGGGCTGCTTTAGGATCAGCCAGCAAGATGATGTGTCCTTCGGCTTCGGCTCTTAAGGGGCTGGTGGTGGTGGTGGCTTTCGAATAATCTTGATTTTGGGCCGCTGAGTAGGCGCTGCTGAAGGAGGGGGTGTGCTCGTAGCAGGACTCGCAGACTTGGGCTTCGGTGTAGAGCTCGAATGGGTATTTAGCGAGACCTTTCTCTCTGGTGCAGGATGCGGCGATGATGCCGGGCCACCAGGCAAAGGCCTTCGCGCCGCGTCTCCAGGGAGGGGCTTTCTGGCGGGCTTGGCCGTGATGGAATCTGATCTTGAGTTCAAAGAAGGGGCAGGGCCATCTCTTGGCGCCCCTGAAGGGAGAGATACCCGGCCATTCCCATTTGGCTTCTTTTCTTTTCTCAGTAAAGGAGCGAGGCGGTTTGGAGCAACCCTTAAGGTGATGATCTTGCTCTTCTTCTTCTTAGGGATACCCGAATCGAATGGCTTATCAACCTTTGCGCGTTTGGGTGCCGGAGTAGGCTGTTCATCCTTCTCAGGTCGAGGGCGCTTGCTACTGGAAGCAGATGAGGGCTCAGGGGGCCAGGATGGTTTGGATCCTGATGAAGAGGTAGCACTTGCTTGCCGAGACAGACCTGGTGATGCAACAATGGTGTCTCTTTCTTGCTTTGGTAGAGTGGGCTTCGGGCTTTGAACAACGGGAGAGGCACTGGCGCTGGGTCGTTGAGGTTGAGGGACACTCGGGCGTTGGGCAGAAGCCGTCTTGTGGGTATTGATCTTGATAGAAGATGTCTTCTGCAAAGGTGCAGGTCGCTTCTGCTCAATGATGGGGGCAGGCGGAGCAGGAGGCGAAGGCGGTGGTGCTTGTACGATTGGCTCCCGGGGTGTCGTCCTGTAATGAGCTTTGAATTTCACGATCAACTGTCCAAGTTAGCACCAGCAAAGACTTGCTCGTAAATAATATAGCACTTACTCGATTAGAGAGCTGCTGCACAGGCCTCTCAACCTTCCAAGCCTTTGGTAAGGGGAGCGTAATGACCCAATCGCCAGCCTCCTCAAACATCATCGCCGCCAAATCTAGCATGCTTTCCATCTCACCACGACCGAGACTCGGATGATCCAGCGCCTTACGCATCGCAATGCTGTAGTGTCGTTCGTCGCCTCCGTAGGTTTCATCCATTTCTCTTCGTAAAGCCTTGAGTGCTGCATCCAGATTCTCTTTTCTGGCAAACATTTCTTTTCTCGCCTCAATCTCCTGGGCACTATCTTGCACAAGTAAAAGGTCTCCTTCATCTTCCGGCCGAGGGTCATTCTTAGCAACCTTAGCATGCTCTCCGAAAGCAATGGCTGCGAGCCCAGAGGCAGACGCCTCGATGAGTTTGTTCCGCACGTACGGTGACCGGTCGGTGATGAGTGAATATGTCAATAATGAGAACACTGTCGGATCCAACATAGCCCCCAGGTCAATCAGAGCCTCGAAGGCCTTGATTCGAATTAGATCTCTCGTTCCGTCCAACAGATACTGCCCGAAATCAATGTACCTCTTCGGGATTACTTCCGCCTTCATCAATCGTTGTTTGGCACTAAGACCAGCAATGGTCCAAACGTTCTGGTATGAATGGGTCCACTCATCTCGCCGCAAAACTCTCTCGATTTGCTCTATGGCCCTTTCGAGGAACTGCTTCTCATCCTCATTGGGATTTTTGTTCTGCATCGCAAACCATTCATCTTGCTTGGAAGGGATGAGAGACGTAGCAAGAGCCTCCACGAGAGTAGCGATGTAGAAGTGGTCAGAATACGGGTTGTCCTCATTGTTATTGAAGAGAAGTTGGTCCAAAATGAACTGGCGAGCTTCAAGAGGGCATTTGTAAGTGTGAGCATCTCTCACTTGAGCGATGGCTTTGATAATAGCACACTGAACATTGTATTGCTTCTTGTCGGAAAAGTCATTCGGCTTTGGTTGGTTCGTACCTTTGTGGCAAAACATCTCTCTGAAAGCCTTCATGAGTTGTCGAAGGCCAAGCATTGATAGATCCTTGATGTTGGCCTGCCGTGGCAGAGCTTCAGCAGCCATAGTTCGAATACCATGAAAGTAGCGGCGGTCCACAAGCGTTCTGGTAAGAAACCCTGACGCGATGGGGTGCAAAGGGCCATGGGTCAGGTAAAGCATAGCATCCTGCTGAGCAACGACATCTCTATCTTGCTGCAGTTGTGACACGTACATATACGGCTCAAGAGTCCGCTTCATATCGCAAGACCACTCGAAGTCGGCATCGACACGTATCCATTCGTAGGACTCCTGGTCCATCTTTCGTTCAGTTTCAGGATCCCAATCGATCAACTCCCATTGCGCCTGCTCGTCTGGCGTCTGCAGAACGTCGCCTAAGCAGTAGAGGAGCGCATCATCCATATTTTCCGCATCCATACTGGCACCAACGTTTTGCTTTTCCTTCATGCGGCGCGTGCGCTTGAGCCGCTTATACTTGGTATTGTATGGAATCTCGAATTTGGTAGACCTTGTGGCATCTTCGCGGATTTCCAGAATATGCTCGTAAGGTGTTCCATCAGCTTCATGGATTCGTACCGTCATCGGTCCAGTGAACAGAGGCTGTACTTCGCCTGGCTTAACACCAGAGCGGCGCTCCTTGACAACACGTAGGAAATCATTCTTGTCTAGCGGTGGCTTCTTGGCTGTCCGGAATTGAATCTGGTTTAGCGTGAGCTCAACACAGAGCCTCTTCTTGTTGAATTTCGCCTTGACATCAAATCGCGGGCATCCTGAACCGTAGACCCACTGGCTCCAGAAACTCTCAAGCCGATACTTTGCCCCCTTCTCACAAGTTGTTCGGAATTTCTCTGTTTCAAGGATAGTAGCCCTGTCAGAAGATTCAATCTGAACCTTGGTTAACAGTTTAGAGAGAATACGTGTCAATCCGTGTCCTCCTGAAGCCTTAATGAGTCGCTTATCCAGGATGAAGAAAACCACGGGAGCTTTCAGAGTCATGAAGTCCATCTCGAACTCTCCCAAATGCAGGTAAGGGCCGAGATCGTAAAGAGAAGGCCGTTCGACGTCCATCTGAACAAGCTTGTCGGAGAGTGTCTTCATCCGAAATCTGTACTCATTGTTTCCGCAAATTTTCTTCATGAAGAGATCTGTCATGAAATGTGCGATGCCGACGATAAGCCAAAGGTCATTTCTTGTGTTCGGTATCATGTTGATGCCTATCCACTGGTACGCCAATGTTTGAACCATCTTTCTTGTGACATCGATCTCGGTATCAATTATGTCATCTGGGAAAAGTAATCGATTGCTGACGAAAGCCATGGAGTAGAGGGCCACAGTGTCCTGAATCATATCATCAAGGAAGCAGAGCTTGAAATTGCCGAACGGATACCGAGCAAACGTGAATGTAAAGAAATCAGCTGCCATAGTGATCGCTGCTGCTGTATTCCGCACCCAGTCGGCACGGTGTGGTAGGCAGTATGCGTGAACCTTGAGCGCATTCATACCCAGTTTGACCTCGTCCTCTTCCGTTCTGAACTCGGATGAAAGATCAATATGCTCAAACGGGCCCACTGCAAAACCAAGCTTCTGTACGGACACCTTCTTCTCAGGCTCGAAGGTCATTATCTTTTTGTGATCATCGTCTGGATCTACGGTCTCTTCCATAAGGAAACCTGAGCAGACAACCGACATTTCACGAAGTTTGTCTTCCTCGGCAAGGTTATGAATTCGCTCCTGGCCATCAATCTGCATCTTGTCGGAGTTACTACCGTTCTGTTGTGTAGCAAGCGCTTGTTGCAGAGCATCACCCAAGGTACGGGGGTACTTGATTGATATCCTCCAATCGCAACGTGATCCGTGGTCATCAATACAAGGGAAAATGCACGAAGCAGTCCCAGGATGTATCGAGCTTCGTGTGTACATGTGTGTAAACCGGTTGTCCAGGGGATCGACGCCGACAAACTGTATCCCATCTCGGGGGTTCGTATGGGAAAATGGGATGGTGATTCTGTACTGCTTGTTGGATCGCTCGTTCGCATCAAGACCTATCATAGACTTCCTGATGATGAGCCTCGGGCGATCCGGCTCGGCCTTACCTCGCAGGTTCACCTTCAGCGATCGATAAACCGGTGTGCACCCCTCGAACTCTCTATTCTCGGCGGGGACATCGTTCTTGCGGCTGCGGAATATCGACTGTGCACGCTTGCGGCGAATATCATGGTGGTCGGCTCTCAAACTCCAACTCTTTGGGTGAGTGAGCTTGGCATATGGATCATTGTAGGTTACTGTTGTTCTCCGTCTATGACTCTCGACGATATCACCGTTTGACTCCTTAACATCAGCGATGAAAACGTTCTCGGTATCGATTTCGCAATCTGCAGCGTCCAACACTATGTCCTCAAGCTTATCGTTGAATACGACAAGAAAAATGTCGGTCGTTCCATCAATGCGCTTATCGCGAAAATTCACCTCGAGATTGACCTCTTGCTTAATGACGAAGAACTCGAGCACTGATCCATCTTCTGTAGATGCCGTTTCGTCGTCTATGTCGAGCAGAGAGTGATTCACAGGCGCAGGCTCCTGCGGCATGGCGAGTGTAGTCATGTTGACTGGTGGTAGGCAGGGCAAAGGAAACGAAGGCCTGAGGGCCCCTGCGCGCTGGTGTTCACAGACTCAGCATCGATAGAGGTTCCAGCCTGATGCGCAGGGCAAAGAAGCCTTCGGGGTCGCTAGGCGTATATGTAATTCGTATTATTCTCGTCGCGCAGTCTTGTGCTTCTTTCGAGGTGTTGGCGCAATTTGAATGGGGTATGCGGAGTTGGTTCTGCGTGAAGTGAGGAGCGGAAGGGGTAACGTGGGTATTAGAAAGGTTTGACCGTGAATTAACAATGAAGCGGCCTTATTGTAAAATACAAATACTGCAAAAGCGCAATTCGCGCAAACTCGGAAAATGACCGTATATCAACTTCTCGTCGTGAACTTTGCAAAAGAAGGAAGACAGCTCGCGGCGCGTCAGGAAGCTGGCGTGCACGGACCGCTCCATTTCATGAGGCTCGGTGCGCGGTACGTACCTTTCTGGGGCATTTCACATCTCCAACTAAGGTATCATTCTGGCTCGGAACAAAGAACAAACAAAAGAATCAAGATGATAAATCAAGCGATCCACTACCGAGAACCCGAGAAGCGTGACTAGGCTCATCCGCCGCGCTCCCCATTAAAACAAAGGCATGTTGGCATACAGTATGCCTATCTCTATCATTCATCAGGTATTTATCACCGAACGTCAGTGTATGACCTCTCATCCTTAACAGGTGAGTTGGACCTTGTTGAGAAACAAACAGGTGTCACATGTCATTGGCTTCGCAGCCCAATTTGAACGACAGGACACAATTCTAATACAGCATCTCATAATGATCCTCGAGTTATACGCACAATCCCAATCAGACAACTATGATACCATCGCCCTTACCAGGGCGTCTCAGATCCCTCCCGAAACGCCAACCCATTTAGTACAACCGGCCTACCAATCCTCTTCGCCTGCAATGATATTACAAACAGCCAAACAAGAACTACTCACTGTTTGCTGCGTCTTCGTTCGCGGCGCTGCTGCCTCGCGCGAGCCTTGAGGGTATCTTCACCACGGTATTCCTCCGGCAAATCAAAGTCAACCTCGGGTATCTCAGGCATGGGTAGACCCCATGCCATAATCTTCCTCCCTGTGCGCCTGTGTCGGTGCAGAGCGCTGTCACGCTCATATCTCTTGCTGAAGAACGATTTGAACTCCTTGGGTGGTTCTGGCGGCCTTGGAGCCGGTGGTGCTTTTGCAGGACGCGGGGTTTTGGCTACAGCTGGTTGAGGAGTCGATTTTCGGTTCTTTGAACCTTTGGCATTCTTGGTTCTTGCCATGGCCTCCTCTTGCAGTTGCTTTGCTGCTGATTCTGAGTCGCTTGCATCACCATTCTCACTCTCATCGCCAGCTTCGTCTTCTTCAACGCTTGATGAGTTTTCCTCTTCTTCCTTCTCAGCCCGGGCCTTGTCTTTCTCCATCTTCCGTCTCTTCTCTTCCAACACCCAATTTCGAAACTTGTCAAGGATAGCCTGGCATCCTTTGATGAAATGGTTACGAGCAGGTTCAAACGTCTTCTTCTTCGTCTCTGTCACACCACTGACGCCCATGACTCTTAACCAGTCATGGCCCTGGAGTCCTTCGAGAAGTCGGATAATTTGGTCCCTTTCGTGCTGTGCTCTGCCTTTCTCGGTGTTACGTATTGATCTCTCCAGCCGCTCAGCGCGACGATGTATTGGCTGGTATAGTCTATCTGGTAAAGGATCTTCAATGGTCTTGTTTTTCGACTGCGATTCTAGAAAACCTAGATCGACTTGCTGACAATCGAATACATTGTAGAAGAGGGCATCGCCGTACCCTCGTACAGGATATTCAATTGCGGGGTGGTGAGTTTGTGGGATCGCGCGTTGATTTTCTGAAACGGCGCGTCGTGGATCGGAATCAACGATTACGATGGGCGTGTCAACATTGAATAATTCTATGTAGAGTCAGAAAATGATGTATCTTGTACGCAACATTCAGGTAAACGATGGGGATTTTTTTGGACGTACGCTGCTCCTTGGGCTCATTCCCAATCACCTCGTCGTATTCAGGAAAATAGGCAGAAAGTTCGCTTTTGAACCTTGTAGCTTCCTGAGAGCGCAGCTTGCGGCCTTGCTCCTGGGTATTAGTATCGCTCGGCTGAGGCTGCAACCGATCGAGTTCATGTTTGATTCCATTGATAACTTTGCTCTGGTGCTTTGTCAGAGTCTGCTCCTGCTTCGGCTTCGATGTCGCGCTGTCGTTCGTAGGAGGAGGGGGTATTGGTGTCGCAGTCGCCACTGTAGGCGTGGCAGCAGGTTTGCGCGTGGGTGGTGCCGCTTTGTTGTTGTCGATATCGGCATCACGGAGTCCGTGAGTGCCCTTTGCGAAGATCTCGACTGTTAATCGCGTTCTTTTCGGTTTGATCGCATCGAAATCGCGATCGTTGGTGTCGAGTGCCCTCTTGTTGCGCCCTCCTCCTCCGCCTCCTCCCTGGGCATGTGCGAATACTCCTGCTGGGGGCGTCAGGTGGTGATGTGGGTGATGCTGGTGCGGAGCTTCAGCGCGCCGCGAGGAACGGGTGACGGAAGCCATTGGAAGACGACCAAATGCCTGGCATGGTTTCAAGGATGTATTTCTCTCAGTCCGCCAGCTCAGTTTGAAGATGGCGTTGTCGATGTGGATGGGGTTTTTCGAACGCGGCTTCGGTGCGACCGGTCTATACTGCACGTTTGCAGTCAGTGGAAGCTTGGCTCCGTCTCGCAGCTGAGGGCACCATGCCAAGATTTTGAGCACCAGTGTTCTTGCAACTTCAGGGCAATGGCGCCACTGTAACCCCTATATCGCACTGACAAATGCAAAGCTACAGGCGTTAACGCGCTGGAGTCACCTGTGGCAAATGAGTTGGTCATGCGCACCTGGAAAAAAAAAACAATCCCTCTGGTTTGGAGTTCATTGATATATAGGTTGCCAATCAACCGAACATCAGTGTCTTGTTCAATGCGATAAATACCACTGGTTGCCTGTGAGAGTTTCCCAGATAAAGTGACAGGAATATTAACTACCAGACCAGTCGAGGTTCAGAGGAGCTTTGTTTTGGAATGATAGCAGTGAGTCTCGGCCGCAACTACCTTATGTATCATGGCAGAAAAGTTTATTGACTTCATAAAATAAAGAATTAATAAACTTTAAATTCTCTAACTGCAATACTTGTGTTTCTACTAAAGGGCTTCAAGTAATCGCTTAAGTTATGACTGAATTAATAATTTATGTTTTCGTGTCAGCAGCGAGATTGCTTGAATGCATCTTGCATGTATACCTAGACAATAAGATAATATATGTAACAAAAAACGAGATAATTCAGAACCTCTATTCTTAATGATGAAGGATTCATACAAAATCAAGGCACATACTTTAGATCAGTTATCTTATGGATCATTCTTATTACCTACTCGGGATAGACACCCTGGTACACATGAACGGCGTTTCTGCGCTTCTTCATACTCTTATACCTTTGCTTATTGGGTATTGTAGGTTAATCGCTCGTGTCGAAGCTCTATTCAGGCCATAGGATATGGAGCGGGCCCAAGATTTTACATAGCTTAGATGAGCTTTACAGCAATATCATTTGATAGCCAGAACTGGCCGCTATATAAAGAGAATATTCGTGATATTGGGTATTCGTACTTGATGTCGTGAACCATAATTCGGGAATTGCTCTATACATAAAGGGTATAATATCGTAAAACCAAAACACCTCGCCAAACACCAATTGCCTTACTATACGCGCATCTTTTCGACATCCTCCTTCTTCTCCCTCTTGGCCGCCTGTTTCTCCTCCTTTGTTGGTTTAATGCCAAGCTTCTTCAAGACCTTCTTTACTGGTCTTCCCTCTTGCTTCTCCGCCTCTTCTCGTTGTAAGACTTCCCTCTCCTTCGCAGCACTTTCACTCTTGTCCTTGGCTTCCTCTTCCCTACGCGCCGCCTCCTCTGGGGCTATTATCTTATCTTTCCGGTGTCCCACACGCTGAGCAAAGTCCTTGCCCTTACGCTTCGTCTTAATATATGTTTCTAGCCCTATCAACACCACATAGGACTTCGAGATCGAGACGTGGCTCATGTCAACCTCTGACTGCCGCAAGCTCGCAACAAAAGCGCGGAAGTTTGCAGCCGGTGGGCGATAGTGTCCGCTCAATGGTGAGAGGGATGATAACCGACCATTCTTTATTTTGATCAAGCCCGCCGACGAGATACGCGAACCCTGGAGGAAAGACGAGTGTTGAAATGCCCCTGAATCTTTGATGCCGACATACATGCGAAAGCTTGTGTCTGCAACGAAGATCCATGTATTCTTCCGGACAGATTTGCGCATCAACTTGTTGAAGATTGTGGACGCCGAAATTTGTGACACTTTGTTCATACCCTGACTGTTGTCAAAGTCAGGGGTCGCATACTTGGCAGCCCGGTCTGCCTCTCGTCGTGACTCGAGGGAAGAATCGGAGCTGGAACTACTAACGGATTCGAGGGATCGTGCATCCTCGGGCTGGGCTGCGGCGTTGAAAGCTGGCGTGGGATCGTTCACAGGCACAACACCGTGTATGCTGTCCTTGAACTGTTCTGTGGTATCAATGCGCTGGCCATTCTTTGCCCAACAGAGTCGGCCTTCACTATCAACTTCAACAAGGTAGTACTGGCGCTCTTCACGAGACAAATATCGAACTTGTTCCCGCTCAAGTCGATCGCGTGGACAACCGTCAACCTCAACATTGCGGCCTTCGCCATAGTCAAGCCAGTAGAAGAAGTTCTCGGCTGTATCTGTTCGCTTCCAAACTTCGTGGTAACGGCAAAGATTACTTCCGTAACGGTGCTTCTGATCGACCATCTCGAGGAAGTATCGAATTCCCATCATGCGCGCCTCATGTTTCCGCGCAGCAGTAGCTTTCTCACGCCGCGCTCGCGCAGCAGCTCGTTCTTCGGGGGAGGCATCTTCATCGGAAGACGATTCAGAAGATTCAGAATCCGATAAAAGATCATCATGACCTGCTCGTCGAGCAATGGCGCTTGCCTTCTTCCATTTTTCTCGTGCACTGGCGGACTTGTGTTTCGCAAAACCGTCCGCTTTTGACTTATCAAAAGCTTCGTTATCAGCTTCTGTTTTCGGTCGTGGCAATGTCGCATGTCGAAATTGAGCTTCTCGAATTGCAGTAACCCATCTTGTACTTGCGTCCAAACCAAACCCTTGCATCTCTCTTCTTGCGCGATACCCTCTGAACGTTTTCTGTATAGTGCGCGCAGCTTGCGCCTGCGCCTGGTCGTCCTGACTGACCGTCGACATACTGACAGCTCTATTGCGCTGACGCTGGGCTTCGCGCGACCAGCGCCTTCGCTCACGATCTCTGCGCTTTGTTTCTTGTTCGCGTTGCTGTTGAACAATCGCAATTCGTTCGAATTGCTGTGGTGAAGGTGGCACCAGAGAAGTCATGTAATCTTTTGTCTTAGTGGTAAAGTGTAAGTCGCCGTCAGTGGTAGAAGCAGAGAATGACGTAGAGCTGACGGCTGAGAATTTGGAATCGGTACGGTGTTGTGCTGTTAAGCTCAACGGCGATTGTCGCGGGGTCCCCTCCAGTTCCATGCTGATATCGTTTGGGGTCTGCACTAAAACCGGTAACATCAAACAACGGTTTTCTAGAATATCGAGTTGCGTCATGGTCGTGGGGTTGAACTTGGTTGAGGATGTGGGGGTGGGAACCAAATTTGGTGATAATGGCGATTAAATCCTTGGAAAGGGCTGTTAATCACATTGCGAAACAAGAAAAGATGAAGATTGATGCACTCATGACACTTCAAATCTCTTTAGTTCGGAGCTGGATCTTGTGGCTCTTATAAGCATGGTGCTTTACTAGTCAGGCCGATGCCCAGAAGCCAGCAGGTTCTTGTCATTCTTGTCACGGAAGAACGGCACTTGGCAATCCTGCAAAGACCATTGGCATCACCGTAAAATCTCAATAGATTGCTTTATTGAGACACCGCGATGCTTGGTAAATGCCGTTACATACTGATATGATCTAGACTCGTGGCTGGCAAATCGTCAGAATAGCGGCACGTAAATCCGTCAAGGAACTCACTCATTGGCTGATGCGTAACAGCATATCCTCTAAGCCATACTGAACTCCACATGGTTTATGTTAACCTTCATTCAAAAGTTAACAGCTTAACTGTTAGTATCGCGCGCCTGTTGTTAGCGACCAGATTTCTCCTGCTGCGCCCTGGCGCCTATACTCAGCCCTTTGGATACGAGAGCTTAAACGCCCAGTGATGACATGCCGCTAGGCGGAGCCGACTACCTTGGCGAAGCAAACGGTTTTCGAGATATGCTTGACTGTTTCATACGACAATGCCGAACCTTGGTTTCATCTTGGCCCTCGAACCAAGCACACGCTAAGAACAGACAAGCATGCAATACAGCTGTAGGGCTACAAGTGGTAGATCATCCAACTCATTATCATTAATACGGATCGTTGGCTGCTGCATATGTGCGTGAGAGTGGGCCAAGCAATATATATCGGTTGTACAAAGAGGCCTCCCATGATTGAGACCCAAAAAGGTAAACATATCCAAAGAAGAGAAGATGCTAAGACGATAGGAACGCTATGCAAAGAGGAACTCTTTGAGGACTGGCGACCCAGAAAATTCTGGATTTAACAATATGCAACTGGTAGGGTCAGCATAATATTGAGCTGAAACTCTTGATATACGCACTTCAGAAAGTATTGTAGGCCTGCCCGCCTTTTCTCGAGAAATCTGGGTCGAAACTTGGAGATGACACTCTTGGGCGGAAGTGCCGGAACAGCTGCCTCGAATCCGGGGAAAGTCTGAACCAACCGATATCGAAAGTCGTCAAACTCCGAATACCGTTTACGAATATTCATGTAACTCCCCTATCGTTGGGTCAGTCAACAGCCGTCTTCAGATCAGCACGCCACTGCTGAACCACCACCAATCACTCACATTGAGAGCCTCGACACGGATATTCCACACCACAAAGGCCCCAATATTTGTTGCACTGCCGTTGACAATGGTATAGCTGACAATCTCAACACTCTTGGCCCAACAGGCGCTATTGCGGTCATCGAATTCGCTCGCTTCGTTGTCACGTAGGGTTATAGCACCGGCAGGAAGAACGGATTCGGTCGACATATTCGATATGGTTCGTTGATGGCCGGCGCGGGTGTTCAACCAGTATGGTGGCGATGTTATCGAACTCGGGGAGACGGTAGATGATGCAGTTTCGTGCCGCGCATGATTGCTATCGTTGGGATCATGATCGAAGGATGTGCGTGGTGTCTCAAACACTTCGGTAGCTGCGGTCTGTGTCTCAGAACTGCCTGGATGGGATGCGCCGGCGGCCAGATTGCCATCGCCAGGCGCTTGATCTATCGCAGTCGCCATTCAACCATGCGTTGAAACAAAATGTCAGACTTGAATCGTTCAAGTTGTTAATGAAGAGACTTTCGATGTGACAGCTTTAATAGTACGGAATTGTATGTGATTCAACGGTAAAATCGTGTCGCAAAGACTTGTAGCAATGATTCAATCGATCCAGTTGGGTAATGTTGACGTTGATTAACGGTAGAAATCGTATCAGCGAGTTAGGATAACAGCCCATGAATTGCAGCCCTGCTTTTTAGTTGACAAAGAGCAAGGATTTGGGTTGCGGAGCGCTAGAGAAACGGTTAATTATGTATAAGTCGTCAGGATGAGGTTGATGATGAAATCAAGGCGCGAGTAGAGGGCACGATCCAACCAGGGACATAGTATAAGGTAGTGTGTGTCTGGGTAGTGGCGATAGCTTGTCCCAATTGAAAGGATGAATTGGATGTGATGTCGTAGAGCAAAGCCTTACAAAACGGCGCTGTTCCGAGCCTTGCAGTTTTTTCCGATTGATGGAGCGGCTGGTGCCCCGGTCCATGGCACAGCCTAACTAGAACGCACCGGTAAACTTTGTGACCTCTGGCTTCTTGTTTGTGTGAATCTGCTCCGGATTTGGTTATTCATAGTATGTATATCTACAGTCTCCGCGAGGTATCACGACATGGGAGGAGAGTCGACTTATCGTTCAATGCCTACCTGAATCTAATCACTTACAGTAAACCAATTGCTGTGTGTAGTACGGATAAGGTTTTCTTAGACAAACTCAATGCCCACTGACTTGGATATCAACCAAAATACTACACCTGCAAGGGTACACCATGACCGCCGCATTCACGGCCGGCCTTGATCTTGAAATACGGAGCTCGAAAGCCACACCCGCTCCGTGCCCGGCCGAAGAGATCGGTCGGATACCGGTCGTCTGATCCTCGGGATGTAGCGGAACCCGGATTGATAAGCGTGAGATCTCATCGACTGTGGCTTTCTATCAAGGGATACAAGGACAGAGATTCTGGTGACTTTGTTTCAAGCCGCAGAACTCTCATCATATCATATGACATTGTCATATGGTCCCGTTCAAACTGTAACTCTAATCGTACCCAAGGAGCGAAATAGAGGAGGTTGGAATCAAAGGAGTGACCGAAGTTGGAGGAAGAAACCAAGATCACGTTGACCAAAGTTTCTGTCAAGTTCTTGCAGGTTCACTTTGAATCGGGAGAAAGTATCCTGACTCTGCGGGGTAAGAATCTACTCTCCACATGAAATGAATACCTCTCGAGACTCGAGGATTCCTTTGAAGTCGAGGCTGGTCTCTTTCAGGTTTGGTTATCTTTCTGTGACCGTCATAACCAAGTCTTTGTGTACCCTGTAAGTGCCTTCGCCTCGATTGATGCCTGGATGGAACGAACACGATTCGATACGATACGAAGTCACCTTGCTATCTCGTACAAGACACAAGCGGATATCTCTTCGGCTAGTCCGTCATATCTCCAAATGCACTCCGCTTTCCAAATGTCTTAGCCAGCAGAGTGTTTCTTCACCTGCGATATTGGCTTACTAGAAGTGGTGATTATTCGACTTTGCTGTGTGATAGCTCATAAAATGCGAGACTGTGATCACTTCTCCAAGAGCCTGGATATCTGGCCGCGTCAGCTCCATAGTGAGGCACAAACAAGATATCATCAACACCAACGATTGGCGCGATATCCATAGCATCATGTTCTCGTCGTGGTGCATATCGCGGGGTTATCGAAGGGTTCAGTGCAGTGACATGCTCCGCCCATATGCAAGAAATACGAAGGTTGTTGGCTGGTCCAGATGCCTAGCACCGAACAGATTTACCCTTTATGGGAACAGTTGGCCACCATGCTTGCATCCGAGTGACCAATGGTCCGTAAAGAATACTCCGACGTGATCATGGTGGGCTCGTACATGTTGTGAGCGACTTCAACCACCAACTGGAGCGCGTCGTTCGCGTGGTCCAAGATGCACTCAGTGATGCACAATGAGAAGACCACAATAACAAATGTGCAGTAGTGGTCTCATATCGCTTCATGACTACTAGATGTGGAGTCTGTAGTAGTCAACCGTTCACGCCCGCCACAAAGCCAAGCTCTAGGTAGGTAGACATGTGGTTGAGAGGAGACGGGACAGACGAAGGACGACCTCCACTCGTATGTATGCCCACGATGGCGAGGATGGGGCATCACCGACATCTGGCGAGAGTACGGTAGCGTTGAGTCAACTGAAAAGATCTCCATTGGGATCTTCTGGAGATCACAGACAGGGCTGCGGTAACAAGAACATTATCGATAATACTATTGACTCCTTTTAATCACGGCTCTTAAAACCAAGGGCCTTGGAGATTACAGTCATGGTGTACCAACACCAAGCGAGCCAAAGCCCTCCCCAGACCGCCCTAAAAAGTCCAAGCCAGCGGCGGACCGCACTAGTTGAGTCTATCGGGCCTAGCCTCCAGAGTATTCCGGGGCCTTCTGGGCACAAAATGCGCCGAGTGGTGGGCGATATGGAGCAAATAAAGTCTCATTGCTGCTGGGATATGTTAGAGCTAAGCCCAATGCCGCTGTGCTGCTCCTAAAGTCCCCTGTTCGCTCTGCGAAAATTGGTGCTACTGGTGCTACTTTGTCCACCGTCTGTGGTCATGATATCGCCCAGGCTCGGGTCTCGCCTCAGCTTTTGGTACGGATCATTTCTTTTGACGCTGTAGCCCGGCGGTAGGTATCTGGACCTAAGGTATCCGTAGAGAGGTATCCATCCATCATCCATGCATCCATATACATATAACCGGGGGTCGTCTGTCATTGAAATGTCTCGAACCTCCTCGACCTTTTCTTCATCGTCCTCCCTCACCACCTGCTTTTGATACACTCGCTATATCAGACCTGGTCTTGATTCTCAACAGTCGTTAACTCGCCATCTTAATATTTTATTTCTCCTTTTGCTCGCTTTTCTCAAATTGTTGGTCGTCACTCACATACCTCGTTCTTAATCTGTAAGTCAAACATCGTCCGAGTCGACGGATATTGCCCCGGTTGTCTTAGTGATAGCATCCTCCATACCTCTCCTTCCCGCACAGCACAAGCAACCTCCTCATAATGAGAAATAGAGAAGCTTTCAATGGAATACTAGGGAATAAAACCGCTGATTCCCGGCCAAAGAAAATCCATACCTTTCGTCAATCTTCACCGTTTGCGAACTTTTTTTTGGACTTCGCATACGCATCAACCACATACATACCTTCATCGTATTCAGCACAACTAGATCTCATACAAGACACAAATACGTCACAATAATGCCTTCTCTCCGAACAACCGTTTTGGCCGTTGCTGCCTCAGCCGTTGCCGTTGTCAACGCCGACTATGTTATTGACCCCGAGAGTGTACCCCTGTCTCAACGCCGTGAGTAAAGATCTATCGCCGATTATTTTAGGGTACAGGGACTAATACAGAACCAGGTGTTTGGTGCCAGAACGAAATAGAAACCTGCCCTATGATTTGCGGGCAGACTAGCAAGGGAGACACCAAGGTCAACGAATGTGATCCTGTAAGTTTCGTTATCTATGCTTCGTTGACAACTGTTAATTTCTTTCGTCCAGAAAACCCTTACATACGGTTGCATCTGCGGCGACGGCAAGCAGCCCAACGTGTCTGAATACTCCCTGACCCTGCCATTCTACGTCTGCCAGGAATGGGGTAACCAGTGTGTCGAGGACTGCAAGGGAAGTGCCTCCTGCGCTTCCGACTGTCGACAGAACCACCCATGCGGTGCCAGCAACCCCAAGAAGTACAACACCACTTCCACAGCTACCGACACAGCTGCCGTTAAAGCGACAGCCAGCGCTACTGACGACCCCAATGTTGTCTACACTGGCACCCCAGGAGGCGACGACAATGATGACTCCGACTCAGATAGCTCAACAACAAAGACCAACGGCGCCGCCGTCATCGAGGCTGGGCGTACATGGGGCCTGACTATCGTTCTGAGCACCATTTTCGCTGGGTTTGCCATGCTCTGAGTTTCTGGTGACGCTCAGAGGTTTGCTGCTAAACAGATTACTGCATTGCTTCTGTTCCCTTGTGTTTATTGCTCCTACATTCCTTTGAAGCCTTGGACGTCCAGGTGTTTGGTTGTATTTTATGGTGGGATATTCTTTTTTATGATTCGACTGGAGGGGCTGCCCTCTTACATCATTAATATCGTTAATGTCGATGGGACGAAGAGATAAGAATAGGTGGCAGAACAGGACGAAATACATGTCGTTGACTGCAATCAGGCAGTCGAACCACCAGGAACCTTTCACGACAGATTTGAAGCCAGTGTGATATCATGATGCAAGAAACAAGCAGTGGCCTATCGGGACCTGTCGTTGTCGGTTGAGGAATTCCGAGAGTTGGAGATCACAGTCAGCGTCAGTCGATCTTCACTCCACATTCCGCATTTCCAAGAAGACCCTTAAGACGTGTACCGGGCTATCGGATCAACCAAACTGCCGTGATGTAAGGTTTTGTTCTCCAACTCGCAACCATTCCAGCCAATTGCAGTTGAATTAGAAGCTCGTATTCTTTTTGTTGGTGCTCACGCGCTCACGAGCCTAGAAGGGCATGTGAAAATCATTCTATTCATGCACCATTGATCCATAGCGTTAGTTCATCCCTCGCCTCGGCACCAACGGCTAAGACGGATCAAATAACGTCGAAACAATCTCATGATGTGGTGTCTATGCGAGCTCCTCCTCGTGAGTAGACAGGGCTGGTGCACCCTTTTGACAAGGCTGAGCCTACTGAGGTCACTGTGCAAGTGAGAGTACTACGTATGGATGCTCAAGGAACCTGCTATTGTTCTCGAGTCTCACAAGAAAGGGGCCATCAAAGTCGACCTGTTTCGTTAGCTGTCAAATTGATGATTGGAGCCTTCAAATGAACGAGCCGCTAATTACCCAATTTTAGATGCGTGTTTCCCCTGTAAGCGGATACCTCTAGTGGATCGGATCGCTGGTGTTAGCAGGGGCTTTGGGGTTTACGATCCAGGGGCTCGACGTACGACGACACCAGTACGAGTTGGAGGTCGAATTCCAATTTCGAGTCCTAGCCTTGAGCTGTCAAAACCTGCCCCTTTAAACCTTTTCAATCCCATCTTTCCTTCAACTGCAAAAAAAACACTCTTTGGCGGTAACTGTTCATCAACATATTTAATTCTTTTATCAGACTCTTCACCGCTATTCTTGGCTGTTTTACTCTGTCTCAGCCCTCCCGGTCGTCTTCGCAAATCAGGTCCGCCACATATAACCTTGGCTTGCGATTCAATTCATCTACCGTTGTCGATAAGAGAAAACCTGTCACGCTTGTCCTTGGATTATCTTTCTCTTTCCGCCCACGTGCCGCGCCGCCCGTCTCTGTTAGGATAATACCGCCTTGGTAGAGAGCCGAGGGTCAATCATCCATTTGCAGGCCTTTTGGCGGATCTACCTTACCCTGTCCTTCTGCAAGTCACTCACGCGCGCCGTCGCTGCAGGTCCGATTGTTTAGGCGTTTTTACCGACGTCTTTATTTTTTCTACCTTGGCCTTGATTCCCTTTTTTAAAAGAGTCCCCCATTTTTGCCCCTCCTCCTCCGGCCCCTCTCTTCCACCATGACTGCAAGCGAGACACTTCCGCTTTACAACCCAACGGCCACCGACCCGGACGGTACGAATATGGCTCCTAATACGAGTAAGTCTAAGAAGAAAAGAAAGCTCCCTGAACGTTTGAGTTCCGTGGAGGATTGTGAAAAAAGACCATTGACCACTAACGTCGGGGCCCTGCAGAAAAGAATGTTGCCGAGTGCATCTCTGATGACGCACTGGTGCACTTCAAGTCATACAAGTACTCAAGCGTCGACCTGTCGCCAGTCTCGAAATACGTTCTTGGTCCTTTCGTATGTATTGTCTATACCTCCAGCTCTCTTTTGCGCACGTTTTCGACCCTGTTTTGCCTTTTTTGTCTCAACAATTACCATCTGAAGGAGCTCGACAACACTCGCCTGCCAAGTTTTTTCGGTGAGCTCGTGATAGCTAACGCGTCTTTGTCGTCATGTAGTGGAATGCCTCTGTCAACCTCCTACCACTATGGATTGCCCCCAACATGGTGACCCTTTTGGGTTTCTGCTTCATCCTGATAAATGTCGCTTTCTGCGCAATCTGGATGCCTGATCTCGTTGGACCGGTATGTGGGAGACCTTCCATGTCTTTGGACTGACGTACTGATCGCAAGTGTTACTGCAGGCTCCTTCGTGGCTTTACTTCAGCTTTGCCTTTGGCCTATTCATGTACCAAACGATGGATAACCTCGACGGAAAGCAAGCTCGACGAACTGGTACCTCAAGCGGCCTCGGCGAACTCTTCGATCACGGTATCGACTCCTTGAACTGCACACTCGCCAGTCTGCTCGAAACTGCCGCTATGGGTCTTGGTACCTCTCCAGCTGGCATCATTACCGCTCTTTGCCCATGCCTGCCCATGTTTTTCTCGACCTGGGAAACATACCATACGCATACTCTTTACCTCGGTGTTATCAACGGTCCTACAGAAGGCATCCTTATTGCCTGTGCAATTATGATCATGTCTGGCATTTGGGGACCCGGCATCTGGACCATTCCTTTGGCTAATGGCATCAAGGATACTCTACCTGGTCTTGCTGAGCTCCTTGGCGAGACCACTTTCCGAGATATCTGGATTGGCCTCATCATCGGCTCCCTCGTCTTCACGCAGATCCCCTTCTGTGTGCTCAACGTTGCCAAGGCTCGCAAGTCTAGAGGAGAGCCCATTCTTCCTGTCTTCCTTGAGTGGATCCCTATGGCCGTCTATACTTTTTCGATCGCGGCTTGGGTCTTCTCCCCTTACAGTACCATCATGAAGGAGAACCACCTGATGCTTTTCTGCTTCATCATGTCATTCGTCTTTGGCCGCTTAACCACTAAGATTATTCTCGCCCATTTGACTCGCCAACCTTTCCCCTGGTGGACCGTTATGCTGTACCCTCTTGTTGGTGGCGCGTTCCTCGGAAATATGCCTCGATTTGGACTCCCTCAAGTCAGCGCCCAATTCGAGCTTTTTTACCTATGGGCATATCTTCTCTTTTCCATGGTTGTCTATTTCCGCTGGGCCTGGCTCGTTGTTACCAGCATCTGCAACTACCTCGGTATCAATGCCCTCACCATCCCCAAGGAGAAGCAGATCGCCAACAAGGCGGCACAGGCTGCCAACAAGCTACACTAAGCCGGAACTAGCCGTTTCAGCCGAGTAGTTTTGTTCTGTCACGCGGTGGTCGATCGAAATGACATAAATAATAATCCACCCAGAGAGGCGCGGCATTTTAGAGAGAGATCACGGTACAAAAAATACTGGTGTCGCAATACAGGGCGAAGAATCAAAGCATGACGCGGGCGTTTGGTGTTTCCTTGCGGGTTTCTCGCATTCTTCATGACGCTAGGATACTAAGGGGTCTTGTATCACGTCAAAAACCATTGGGGTATATTCATTGTAATAGATATAAATGAGGAGTATGTGTAGATGATGGTGTTAGAAATTGCCTTTGGATAGGCCCCGGCTTTGACGCATAAGGCGCAAGCCAAATCAATAAGAAGCATCAATATTTCAGATATATTATCCATCGCCGTCCATACTAATCTCATGATACCTTTATTGCTGTCTTATCTCTTTTGCTTATGAGGGGCTTCACAACATTTTAGAAACGTGGGGTTGACGGGATGACGTAGCTTGCCTTAGCTCCAGATGATGGATGTCTGCAGCAACCTTTTGTAAAGAGTTGCGATGAAATCTTGATTACCAGCTCGTTAGTTTCTCGTGTTATGATATTAGGTTAAGGGAAGTTTTTAGGAGAGAAAGTCTCCAAGCTAGCTCCCAATAGTGCCTCTTTGAAGGAGAGCAAAACGCTCAGTAGCTCAAGATGAATGATCAGATAACACAACTACATGCGGTTTCCCAAGTAGGTCTCAGTATCAGTGGTAGTCTATTGTGTCGAATTTTAGTATCTGTGGAACGTGTTCCAGCCTTTACTTCGGCTGACTTACACGCCAGGCTTAGGTATGATCAACGAGATCTTTTGCATTACCTGTTCAGGATAAAGCCGCTCGGCATGATTAAGACAATGGAGATAACGACCACAGTATATCTGGATCTATATAGGCCAGTAAAAGCAATACGTGTCCAACTTGATCGATGCGTTCAGTGTGATTTATCCATATCAAATGCACCCTTGAGTCCTTTATAACCGTGAACCAATGGGGTTTGACCATTGCAACTATAATAACCCGACCCCTGGCTGTTCGACCATAGATACCTAGTTTAAAGGGTCCTCCCCCGCGCCTGTTGTGCACATCACAAAGGCGTCTTCCGCCGAGAGCTAACAGGGGGCTTCGGACCAATATTGTTCATAGCTGGTGAACCTAGGGCCAACATGAAGTCCAGATCCATTTCACAGGACACATAGCACACAATGACTTTGAGGCTTAGTATTGTTGTAGGAAAAGAACAAATAATCAACGGAGGATAATGTGAGCTTTGACCTCTACATATTGCCACATGCATATGGGGTCGTGGCCGGAGTGTTGCATGTGTCAAGCTATCAAGGTACAAAGATTCGCCTGTGGTACTGGGCCTGGGTGAAGTACCTGCCTACTATTTTCCTCCCCACATCCATCCATTCTTGTCGTACCTGGCCTTATCCTCCTCCCTTGCATGGATGCCCGGGCTGGCGAGAGAGGTTTAACTCCTGACACGAAACATTTGTTTGCTTGATTCTGCTCTGTCTTTGTTCGCAACATCCACGCTTACTGCCACAGCTGAACTTTTGCGCATTATCATACGATTACTCTGATCCTCCAGACGGAATGAGCTAGTTTTGCGCCCCACGATAACCCGAACCAAAACCCGCTTCTTGTTGGTTTAGAGTAGTATTTATTGGTGTCTTCCCATCCATGGCTGAATCTTCGACAATGCCTCGACCGCTATCGCAATTGTCATTCCTTGCAAAGCTTCTCGTCTTTGTCTGCCTGCTTCTATCGACGGTCGCCGAGTCCATGACACTTTCAGATGAAACCCTCGAGAACATTCCTTCGCCCGGCGACGACTTCGATATCAAGGATGGCAAGCTTCTTGCTCCTATCCTGATTCCTCGTGTGCCTGGCACCGAGGGTCAACGGCGCGCCCAGAAACACTTTGTCGAGTTCTTTGGGGATAATCTTCCCGAATGGAAACTCGAAATGCAGAATTCGACTTCAAAGACACCTGTACACGGAAACAAGCAGATCCCATTCTCCAACCTCATCTTTCGAAGAGACCCCCCTTGGGCACAGAACGGAGACGTTAGTCGACTTACGCTGGTCGCGCATTACGATAGTAAATATGAGCCTGAAGGATTCATTGGCGCAATCGACAGCGCAGCGCCATGCGCCATGTTGATGCATGTCGCGAGGAGCATTGAGGATGCGCTCACTGCAAAATGGGCCAAGATGCAGAAGGACGGGTCTGCGGATGATGGGCTTGAGGAGACCCAGGGAATCCAGATTATCTTCCTAGATGGCGAAGAGGCATTCAAGCATTGGACGGAGGAGGACTCGCTTTATGGAGCCAGGTATGTTAAATATACAATCAACTGCGAGCCAAATGATCGACTAACTTGGTGTCAAGATCACTTGCTGAGGAATGGGAATATCAGTTCCATGGATCTACTTCAACTTACAGGACTCCTCTGGACTCTATCAGTCTGTTTGTCCTCCTCGACCTTTTAGGATCTGCTGATCCTACTATTCCCTCTTACTTCCTTACAACCCACTGGGCATACCGAGCCATGGCAGGTCTTGAGAAGCGCATGCGACAACTCAATGTCCTCGAGACCAAGCCCAGATTTCCTTTCCTCCCAGATGGCAACAAAACAGCCAATCGATTCACTCGCAGCTATATCGACGATGACCACCGACCTTTCATGCAGCGCGGCGTTGACATCTTGCATATCATTCCATCGCCCTTCCCTGATGTGTGGCACGAAATCACAGATGATGGTGAGCACCTCGATCTTCCCACAGTGCGTGACTGGGCGAGGATCACCACTGCGTTCGTGGTGGACTGGATGGGTATCCAGGATTTCATGCCCAAGTTGGCGGGAACTAAAGCAAAGAGGAATGGTGCGGCTGCAACAACTACGTCGAGCCGGAGGACGGAGCTTTAGACGACATGAACGTACATATCTGCATCATTTAGAGAAATGTCGGTTGGTTTCTTTGGGCTTGGCGTTGTAGGCGCGATGTCATGAAAAGAGTCATGTAATGAGCAGTCTGTTTTGCAAACATGGAGTAAAGGAATCTTTGGTTGACTAGCAAACACCTGAATCTGCTACTCTTCTTGCTAATTGAAGTCTTCGTCACCTTTTTGGCCGTATCAAAAGAACCCTGAAAACGCTCATGTTTCCCGTGGGTACCTTGTAAGACGGACCGAGAAGGAGAGGCATTTATTACGGATTTGCACCAACATCAGACTAGCAATAACTCCCGAAGTAGACGCCAAATTTTCCTGATTGGCTGACTCTATCTTGGACCCTAACGGCGCCTGTGAAAGGAGGGCGTCTCCAAGTTTAAGCCCCGGACAGTTTTTATGGAGTCTGGAGAGATAATCGTGGTTCGTGATACGTTACGGCCAACTTCCAGCGGGTTATTAGCAGTTTTGTGTTTGGTTTTGCGCGACATAAGAGTAAGGTAAGGTAAGGGCATCGATCATGTTGTAGTTCAATCTGACGTCGGTTTTTCTGGCGCCCTCTTGACTCATTTATAAGTCTGCTAGCAGTGGAGGTCTTCTATTTAAGTAATAGCTGCTCCCTGCTTCTTCCACAGGCGCTGTTCTCCAGTAGCTGTTGTAAACCACATTCATCTTACACCTCACCATGTCAGCCATATATTCTGAGGCCCAAGTCGCTGGGTTCCTCAAACATCTTCAAATCCCTCAAGAATTCTACGTGGGTAATGAACCTATCCTGGACCATGCGTTTCTCAAAGTGCTGCATCAGCACATGATCGCAATAGTCCCATATGATAACTTGACCCTGCATTACTCGTCACATCGCAACATCACTCTCGAGCCTCAAGCTCTCTACCAAAAGATCGTGGGGGATGGGCGCGGAAGAGGAGGTTACTGCATGGAGAGTAACCTCTTTTTCTGCTACATGCTGAGAGCTCTTGGTTTCCAAGTATATCCCGTTGGCGTGCGAGTTCGTCTGCGAAACAACGGCATTCCTTTTGGTGGTTACCCTGGGTGGGTTCACATTGTCAACATTGTAACTCTACCTGACAATTCTCGTTGGGTTATGGATGCTTCATTTGGCGGCGACGGCCCAACACAGCCCATGCCTTTGGTCGAGGGCGCTGAGTGGCACAATATGGGCACACAAACCGCACGTCTTATCAAGGATTTCATCCCTGGCCAGACAGAACTCACATCCGGCCGCCGTCTCTGGATCTACCAGTGCCGCAACTCTCCCGACCTGCCCTGGACCAGCTTCTATGCTTTCAGTCACTCAGTTGAATGGCTGCCAGCCGATTTCGAGATCACCAACTGCTATACGGGCACAAGCCCACGCAGCTTCCAGACATCGACGGTTCTGATTGTCAAGTTCCTTCTAAGAGAGAGCAAAACGTCACCAACGGGCGAGGAGATCTACGGGAAACGAATGCTGATTAATGATGTGGTTAAGGAGAACCCTGGAGGTAAGACAAGGGTTCTGAAAGAGTTGAAGACGGAGGACGAGAGAGTGGGGGCGTTGAAGGAGTATTTTGATATTGATTTGACGACGGAAGAGAGGGAGGCTATCAAGGGCTTCCAGACTGAGATTAAGAGCGAGTAGGGGATGATATACCCCAGTCATTTATTTAGATGGTTATGATAGAAATGGTTCTTTTCAACTTTCAAGAGATGATATAAGATTGAATCTGGAAAAGAAAACAGTCAATTATTTTCGTTCGGTTATGGTCATTAGCACCCTCATTGATCAATGCTAATGCCTCCATGTAATCCTCTTTCTGCAGGGTCATATTTCCTGGGGATCATAAATTGGACCAGGAGTTTCTTGCCAGAATGGACGATGGATCTCAATATAATTGTGACTCATCCTTTCCTTTGGTCTTACGAGAGTACGGTCTTATTATATGGTGAGTGTCTTAACGCATGTGCTGTACTTCAGGCCCTCTATTCGAAATGAAGAAGATAATTATGTAAATACAACACAACTTAGTATGCCATTAGTCCATTTGATCCTAACACTAATTTTCAATATCATAAGCTTCATTACCTCCTAAGGATATTGAACTACTAGGATTAGGCATAAAAGCAGAGGTTCACAGAAGTGATTTCTGATCACCATGCAACGTATTTGTTCCTTTAAGTGATGGATATTGCCCGGACCTACCCTAAAGCCAGAAGCTCTGTTCGGGTACCCACCAAAGTTAGAGCTTTGACCAATCAAAGTCATCTCCTGCCACCACGTAATGCAAGCTACAGTGCACCATACATCTTTAGCTGTCCTGTCTCATCCACTTGGCCTCAACTCCAGAACCGACTAACCGACCTGCGATAACGTTAAAATCATGCGCTTCTCAATCGCATCGTCCCTACTTTTCTTAACGAGCGTGGCTAGCGCTGCCTCGTCTTGGAGTTTCACCGATGGCTCCGTCACTGTTGGCTCCAAGAGAGCCCAGGGCGTTACTGCAAAGTAAGCTAGCTGTCCCTCTCGAGATGCCATGATGATGCTTTCATGGGCGACTGAGTGTGAGAGAGCTTCTGCTGACTGGCCTGATTGATATAGGTTTAGCGACCAGAAACCTGCCAAGAAGTCTCTTGTGCTAGGCAAGACAGATACCATCAAGGTCTCGTTGACCACAACCGAAGCTGGCGAGCCCAAGCGACCTCACCAGGCATTCCTCATCCTTACCGAGTCAACTGGCCTCGAGGCCCCGTTCCCTCTCAAGATGAAGGCCTCTGGAAAGGGCGAAGCTGAGATTGTACGCGACCGATCAACTCGAATCAATTCCACGACTAACAATAATCGCAGTCACAAAAGGACCTCCCTATCCAACTGCTCCTCTCCGACGAACCCATCAAAGCCAACCTTGTCCTGGGATCTTTCGGTTCATCTAACCCTCTTATTTCCCCCGTCTTCGATATCGAAGTCCAAATCGACTCCAATGCTCCTACACCTCAGTATGAGGCTCCTGTTCGATATGGTCCCCGAGCCGAGATCGACCATATCTTCAAGGTTGGCGACTCGAGTCCTCCCGTGGTTGTCACTCTCGTCTTTGTGCTCGCTATCGTTGCTAGCGTTCCTGCTCTCTTCCTCGGCGTACGTGTAAATCCTGCCCTTACACATTCACAGACTAACAAGTATGTAGTGGCTCTTCCTTGGTGCCAACGTCAACCATTTGCCCAAGGCCCTCAAAGCTGCACCTATCTCTCACGCCGTCTTCTTTGGCTCCATTGTCGGCATCGAGGGCACGCTGTTCCTCTACTACGCCCAGTGGAACCTCTTCAAGACCTTGCCTATCGTCATTGTCCTTGGCGTAGTGTCGCTTCTGAGTGGAACCAAGGCCCTGAGCGAGGTCCAGAGCCGACGTCTCGCTGGAGAGAGGTAATCTGGTTGCAATTTTCAAGTAATTGCTTGGCACGATAGAAGGGCTCAAGCTCAAAACTAATCATCGCAAGTCGATGTTGGTGGAAATACAGGGGAAGATAGATCTCACACTAAAAGAACAGCCAGTGCCCGAATGCGGGTATCAACATGTTTACAATGGATGTTCCATGATGGGAATTTCTTTAGCATCAAAAGTCTATCAATCGAGAGGTTTTAGGATGGGTAACTTTGCCCAAGAGTTGAACGATGTCAAGTTCTAGGCATGCAAAACGGATGTACATTATGATAGACACTGGAAATGGAGTCGGATTTGGTGACTTTTCAACAACTGCCACTCACCACTCTTATTCCTCCTTCGGCTTGGTCCACATACTCAGCTGTTCCTCCAAGACACTGTTGAACCATTGTGTCTTCTCTATGATGGGTGCGTGTCCCATATCGTCCACAATGTGCACAGAGCCTGGTTTCAGCACTTTAATGAGCCGTTCGCCATTTGGAAAGCTGATCATGTTGTCACGCTTTCCATGCATAATCATGATGCGCTCAGAGCCGACACTGTCTGCTATTTCCCGTAGCTGGTCATCCGTCTTGTTGTGCAAAGCTGCCGCCGCAAGTTGACACATGAGCATTTTGGTGGTGTACAGCTCGGGATTTGTCTTCTTGGTGAGTTCCTGAGCCTGGAAACGCTGAAAGTTGGTCTCGAAGAGGCCGTAGGTTGGACCACCCTCTGGCGGTGGTGGACTGCATCGTGCGGTGACGCCTGGCTCAGGTAGTATATCATCATCCGGTGCGACGAGCCACTCAGGTGTGAAGAGCCGGAGAGCGGTGTCGACAATACTGCGCTCCATGGACTTGGGGATGATCATACCCATGGTGTCTGAGACAGTTTCCCACAATCCCTTTGTGTTTTGGACTTTGCCTGATGTGCAGATGAGGGAAAGCGACTGCAGACGCTTGGGAATACGAATAGCAACTTCTTGTGCAATCATGCCACCCATGGAGATACCAACGAGGTTGATATCCCGCTCAGCCTTCCAGCCAACGTGGTCGATGACCTCGATGGCATCGAGTGCCATGCCGCTGGTAGAATAGACACCCACGGGCTTGTCGCTGCCGCCCATACCGCGATTGTCGATAATGAGAACCGAGTACTTATCGGCTCGATCATGACCGAAGTACTTTGTTTGACGCTGCCATGATGTCTTGACTCCTGCCAATCCCATAATAAGCTACGGAGTACACACGGTCAGTCAAGCTCCCATGTCAGAATGTGACCATTAAGGGAATTTTAACGGAAGAAACGTACCACAAGCTTGACGGGTCCCTGACCATGAATCTCCCACGCAATGCCGACTGGACCACCGCGACCCTCAGCGACAGAGACCTTGCCGTGAGAGTGAGGTTCTAGGGCCCAGAGCGTGCCTGGGTAGGCTGGGTGCTTGAGCGTCTCCTCAGCCGAGGGAAACGTGCTTTGCCTGCGAGGACATATCGCGTGTAAGAGAGAGTTGAATCCACACATGAGGAGCGAATGAAAAGAAGTAATGTTGGTCGAGGACTTACAGGTCAGACGCCATAATCGATATTTGGCGTTTGTTTGCTCTTATAATAAACCTGGCCCGGGCTCCTTCTTGCGCAAAAGCTCGGGACCTTTAAGCCTAACTGATAAAAAGATTTAGGTAACTTAGTATAAATTTAGGATGAGTTTAGGATACCTTTTGTGGGGTTTATTCTGTCACCTTAAACTTCGGTCTCGTGTGTTCTTGCTCGGTAAGGGGTAGGTAGGTAGTATCTCAAGTTGCAGTTGTCAAAAAGATCCCGTACGTCACTCACGGACTACCTACGTGAATAGGTAGGTAGGAGAGTGTAGTGAGTACGGAAGAAAGATACAGATTTGAGCGAATGAAGAGTAAATGACTATAGAAAAAAGCAAAAAGTTGTCCCCGTTGTAGGAGACTACCTTAGGCTGTGAATTGTGGAGAGGTAGAAGTAGGTAGTATTCGGAATATCTTGTCACAACTCAACTCGCAACTTGCTAGGGTGAGAGAGAGAGCGAGTGAGTGATTGAAGGCGACATGGATGGATGGATCGCTGCATCTCTCGGCGCTATAATAGTATATACCTTGCCTCCAATTGCTTGATCGCCATGGGCCTAGACACGCCACGTGCAGAATCCGATCGTCTCTAGTTACATTCCAGTCTCGGTATACCTGAGGGCGAAGTCGCAACCCTCCCGAATTACCTGATGGTCGCAGAGTCAATCTATCCATAATAAGCCACCATTCAGCTATCGCCAATTGACTAGACAACTCCAACAGGCAATAAATCTCAGACAGCTAATTCATTATTGGGTACTCCGTACAGGCCAAAATCAAGACCTGTACTCTTTTTAAGCCATTTCTTAATATCTTTTTTATTGTTTTTTGCTTAGCTCCTTGCCAGATCGAACTCCTCTCGGGTGTCTGGTCGTTCATTCATTCATTGTCCACTTAGACTTGCGTAGTAAATCTACCACTCTCCCACGTCCACCTCAGGGCATCACAAGCCCGATACCACTCAGGTTTTCCTCGTCAAGCTGGTTCTTACGATCGACACCACCAGCGATTGGATTAACACGATAGTTGAACAGGTAATAATGAAGTTGACCATCACCGGCTCCGAATTTCTGCTGCTCCAGGAACAGCGCATTGTCCATCAGCGTCAATGCGTTGAACACATCGAACTTGTGGCGCTTGGAGATAATAAGGGCATCGTGAACAAGCTCGTTAAGGCGCTTCTTGAGAGCAGCTTTGTCGAACTTGTCCTGTAGCGCGACGTCTGTACCGTAGTAAAACATGTAAGCAACCTTGATAACGTTGTGCTTAGCGTTTCCAATAGCAGTCGACTCGATGCAGAAGAAAGAGAAGAAGTCCGTGATCTTCTTGTTTTCGTCCTTTGTAATTTATTAGTGCATATCCTCTGAACTTTGTTCTTACGATGACCTACCTCGACAACGTATGTCCACACAACCTGCTGGTCGTTGGGTCCAACCTTCGGGACAAACCAGTGGTGAGCTTCCTCGCGACTGAACTCAGGTGTCATATCGAAGCGCGCATTATATCGCTTATACAAATCCATAACAGCATCAAGGTCCTTCTCTTCCAACGGTCGCAGGCCCTTGGTGCTAGTATTGTCTGGTAGCGCATACTTGCGAACCTGATACTGAGGTTTGCTGTTTGCCGGAAGAGGGCTGAAGCCGCACTCATAGAGCTTTTGCCAATTAATAGCGCGATGGAAGTATCTGCATGTGCTGACGGGCTTGGGAAGGACGACACCAGCAGTGTAAAGTCCTTGCCAGATCTCGTTGAGGTTGCTGCGCCTGGTAATCTCCTTAATGAGTACTGGTGTAAGACGCTTGCCTCGGAGCTTCTTGTGGATGGCAAGGAAGTTGACCTCAGAGCAGGTGATAACGTTCTCTCGGACACGGAGGTGAACGGGGATGGCCGAGATAAAAGCTACGAGAAGACGGGACTGGGTTGCGCGGACACCAACATGGTATTCCTTCTTCCAGCCAGGAGGCATCATGGCCCTGCGCAAGTCAGCGGAAATAGATTCTTGGAAAAGCTAAGTCGTGTATTAGCCTAGCAATTTGGCAACTTACCATCGAAGAACAGAGGGGGAATAGTTGAAGCGGAACATAGCCTCATCGTCCTCGACGTAGTGCTTGTTCAACAGCTCGTAAACTTCCTTGATCTTCTCATCATTGGTCAAATCCATCGTAACCCATTCAAAGCCAGGAATTAGAGGGGCGGGCTCCTTGTCGACCTCCTCGACCTTCTGGATCCGTAAGGGGCCCTCCTTCAAAGTCGCATCCTCTCCAAACTTGGGTACAGGTTGCGTCTGCCAGAACTTATACGATCCCATATCTTTGGCGTTCTTTCCGCCAGCGGCAAGACCAGTCATGATATCTTGTAGTGACATTTTCTTGAGCATGTCGGCAGCCTGAGAGCCGGAAGGATCATCGCTCTTGGAGGCCTTATTCACCTCTTGGGAGAGGGCTGGGTTGAGGGCGAGGAACTCCTTGATCTGCTGCGGAGTGAGGCCATCGAGGGCCTTGTGGAAATCGGAATCGGTCGGCGCGGATTTTGAGCCGGTCAGGGCCTCCTTGACCTTCGCTCGCTTCGACTTCTTCTTATTTTTCTTCTTCTTGTCGCCGGATCCTTCAGCAGCGTGTTGCTCCTCATGCTCCTCCTCGGATCCAGATTCGGCGGCATCGTTGTCGTCGGCTTCAGCTTCGGCGTCGGCGTGAGCGATGGCCTTGCCCTTGAGCTCGGCGTTCGTCTCGTCGACGACGGGCTCAACTGGCTTGGACTCCTCGGACATGATTCGAGATAGACTTTTGATGTAGGTGTTGTCGATGCTAACTAGGTAGGTAGGTAATGTTACGTGGGGTGGGGGGTTAAATCGAAAGAAGCTCTTTGGTGGGGTAATTTCACTGTAGCATGTGTCTGCCCTCCACTGCTAACGCCAGGTGGGGTCAACCGGCTTTAGTAGGTAAGTACTACTTAGTCTACTCCATAGTCTACCTATATATTACAAGAACAACCACAGGAGGTGCCTTAAGTTGCAAAACTAATAATCGCCCCGTGATGCCGTGGTTGGCTACTCTCGTATTAAAACTAATTTAAACGAATGAAACGAGTGAACGAGGTATGGGCTAATAAGTCAGACGTTGCGTCATCCAAACAGACCAACCGTATCTGATACTGGATACTGCTGACTGGCTGGCCAGGGCAATAGGGGTCCTATTGTTTATAGTAGTTTACTGATGGAATAGCTAAAGAGCTGAATAACTTTTCAGATGTTTGAAAGAAAGGGAAGGATTGGAATGCGGAGAACTGGGGTCTCGACACCGCACGCATCTAAGAATTCAGAAATGGTCCAGAGAACTATCCGACAACGAGCACAAGCCCCGATATTCACTGCGGTTTGATACTTAACTGAATGATGCAATGAGAGATGCCTCGATTTGTTTTTCACTGGCAGCAATAAAGGACGTTCTTTGCCTTAAATATGAGTCTGCCAGGCTGAGGGACACCTTTCAAGTTCGGTGATACAAAGATTTTGTGATCACTACAACTCGCGCAGGCATGCTAAATGGCAGGCTAGGGAAGGAAAGAAAACTCGGGACCTTGACCCTTAGTGGTAAAAAGACTTGGGTAACTTGGCATAAGTTTAGGATACCTTTAGGACACCTTTGAGTAGTTTATTTTAACACCCTATATCAAGGTCTGATGTTTTCTTGCTAGGAATAATAGCTGCGTATGCAAGGGATTATTTCTGTCAGCTCTCCCCACCAGGGTATAGTTGAAGCTGAAGCGAAGGCGGCAGGTCTGATGAGTAGTGAGTTCAATGAGTATCTGACTGGGAGTTGTCTCAAGTAATGAGGAATAGCGAAAGTCTGAATTAGCAAAACAAGGATGCCCGCCGAGTGGAAGTGGAGGTCAGTGACGAGAAGCCCTGCGGTGGCTACTTATAATATTAAATCATTACGAGATTTCAGTGACGGAAAGTATCGCCTATAAGACTATTTATTGAAAGGCCTTACTGTACCATATGTCTTCCATGGTGATCTATACTCTAGGACCGGCACAAACATGCGCAGCCTTGGAAAAGAGTAGTATGTAGTACTAGGATCACATGCCTAGAAATATGAAAACTTCGAAGTCAGGATCTTGAAGTAGCAAAGCAAATTCCACGTCGTTTGTCGAACTGTGCAGAGTAATCACTAAGAAATCATGTATGGGTTGGCATTGCAACCTGATGGGGCAATTACGAAGATGCTACTTATTAGATGTCGAACAACTATCCTGATGGATGTGTCCTGCCAGTCTATTCATCACTGTAAGTCGTTCCGTGAAGATCAAATGCTCTCATGACAGCCAGCGCAACAGGCGCATAGCCCATGATATCGTTGTGACCTGAGTTACTTATCAGCATACAATCTCAACAGGATTGAGCAGACATTCACTTACCACCATATGGGAAAAGCTCTTGGCGGATAATCATGTTGGGTTCAGCAGTCCAAGTGGTCACAAATGCATCCTTGCCCTTGCGGATGGTGCGCTCTTCTTTCCAACTCTCGAAGTCCTTGTCATCCATAATCCCAAGAGTCTCCTGGGCAGCGGCTCTGAACAACTTATTGTCTTCCGTCCAAGGGATGTCTTTATCATTCTTTGCATGAATCAAATTAAGCCTGAGCCTCGTCTTCGTATGGCGGACTACGTTGGCGAGCCTTCTGTCTGAATGCCATTTATCGACAACGAAGCGATGGATGAAACGCACGAGAGAAGGCCACATGCGGAAGGGAGCAAGTACAGGGAAGATACCCACGATTCGATAACCCAATAGGAGATTTGCAAGATCGCTGAAGCCAGCGACTATGGTAATGCCTGCAAATTCGACGCCCTGAAGGGCATACCTTTCAGCAACGGCACTGACCACAGCAGTACCTAAGCTCTGCCCGAGCAGGACTATGCGACTTGGTGGAATCTCTGCCACGTTGGTAGCCCAGTCAACGAGTGTTGCGGCATCTTGAATTACTCCAGTCTCTGACGGTGTGCCCGTAGAATGACCAAATCCTCGGTAGTCGATGGCGATAACATGATATGAGGAAGTATCAGTCAAGGAATGATAACTGAGAGGCCGAATAGCTTGCGCGATGTGACCAGCGTTCTGTCGGGTCAGTTGACATCAGTTGCAACATGGCGGTCACCACTTACACCGTGAACTGAGATACGAGTAAGTATCAATAGGATGAGAGCTCCAGATTCAACTTACAATATAACACCAAGCGAGATTCTGGATCCTCCTTCAGTAGACGAAATGACTCGGTCTTGGTGAAGTCTGCCGAGAAACCCGGCTCTTGGGACTCTATCTTGGCTTCATTCTGTAGATATAGAGGGAGTGGTAGGATATGCCAAGCGTAAATTGATTCGCCGTCAGGCGTTTTCAGTGAGAACGGAGTTACTTGGTTCCCTATACGAGCATTATATGAGTATTATGAATACAAAATCTCAGAGAGTTTGGACATACGAGCGAAACCCCACCGTTCTGGTTGGTTGACATTACTCCATAATAATGTATTGAATTTGTGCGCATATAGAAACCTGATTAGAGAGTCAAAACCGATTAACTTCAGAATAAGAAACGACCCAAACATACTGTCTCTGGAAGAAGGGTGTCATTCCCAGTCCCAAGAAAACGCAATAGAGGCCCAGTGGTGCTGCGACTGCTATAACCACAGCCTTGACGGCGGGATGAAGATAAGACATGATTCTCCGTTGGTAGATCAAAGAACAAATCAGAGTAAAAAAGATCTATGAAAGATTCTGAAAATGAAACGCTACCTTGGCCGAGGCGAATAATATGCTCACCTGCTACGGAGTGATTCAAGGCAGAACCCATGAAGGCCTGAGGTCGAACCACACAGGACGTTGCTTTGCCCGCGCTAGCCTCTAGGTAAGCACCAGTCAGTGATCATCAACGGGACTTCTCTCGCGGGGAAGACTATCTCCTACGCCTGCATTTAATGTACCTGAGGCGCGTCTGATGCGGCTGTGGCCCCACCTAATCTTCTGGGAAGAAAGAGCCGCGAAATGACCACACCTCACCTTACCTCAGTGGAGACTAGGTACCTAATTAGTTGTGACTGCTAAGTTGGTTCAAGGAGTAGATGAAGAAGCTTGTGCTCTGTCGTCGGCCGATAGGATAGGTACCTTCGACAGGAGTAATTTCCCCAGCCGTCTGCCTTTATCGATAGAACCTAGATAGGTCTCTCACGGCGCTTCCAAATAGGCCCGGGCCTGTAAGGTCCCTGCTGAGCCCCAGCTTCCTTTTTACCTAGGCGCTGGAGTGCTAAATCTGTCCAATCAGAACACTGGATTCACACTCCATGCTCCATATGAAGGTGGCCGTGTTGGACCTGCACCACTGAGCCTCGGATTGCTGTCCGTAGTAGGTGGCTGTTGCTACTGAATGCAGTAAACTACCACTGTCTCTTTTCCAATGGGAGCCTCCATTCCCATCTTCCATCTCCCACCTCCATATTCTCTCAATATTCCCTCGTGACCCAACCTCACCTTCGCTTCTTCGACTTCTTATTGCTCGCGAAAACGATCGATTATTCAGCTTTACACGTTCATTTTGCTGCAAGACGCGCCTTGCATGGCCCTCATATAATGATTGGCTCCAGTCTCGCAGTGTAATCCTTTTGCGCTCTCTGTAGTTTGCCTACTGTGCAAGCTAGTTAGTTCATGGAGCGAAAGCGCAAACTGCCCGCGCGGGCTGCCGCGCGAGGCGAAAATGCTGCCAAAAAGCGCAATGTTACACCTCGAGAGCGATCTGCGACGCCTGCTGCTCCCCCGCCAGCTCCAGAGCCAGAACCAGCTCCGGAACCTGAAGAACCTCCCCCGCCTCCATTGCCCAAATCGATTCAAGCTGGCAAACCTCTCCCAACGGTAGAAGTCGCGCAGCCAGAAGAACTGTCGTCAAAGGAGTATCAGTCGGTTGGTGAAAGGTATGACATGGCGAACTGACCCACGAGATAGAGGTACTGACTGACGCGTCCCTCAAGTGGTGTACTTGCCGAATCACTCTTCCGATCCCGTCACAAATGGATCAGCGAAGGCTTGTTTGCAAAGTATTGGACGAAACCCCATAAGCGCAAAGGTGTTCTCAATGAAGACCCTAAAAACCCGCCCAAGGATACCATGTCAAAGGTGGGCACCGTAACGATTACGATTGAGCCTCATATAATCGAAGCCACGATGTACGTGGTGAAGGACCCGAAACCGAAGACTCAGCCCGTACCACAGCAGCAACCACAGCACCGTCCGATTCTCCAGTATGGTCCTCCAAATGGTTCAATGCCTCCGCCAGTGGCGCCTCCAGCATCTACAGCTGGCACACCGGCACAGAATAGGGTGCCGGCAGCGAAATCTATACCACAAAGTCCATCACAGGGCCCAGCTCAAAGTCCGGCTCAGTCATCTCAAGGCCAGATTGCTACTTCAACGACAGCCGCGGTGAACACTGCGACACCATCCCCGAGTCCAAGCTTACAGCCAAGACCACAAGTTGGAGGGCCTGTAGCACCATCTCCAACACCATCAATCTCACAAGCGTCTCCCAACATTTCCGCCCCAGTGGCACATATGTCAGCTTCAGGGCCGACCGTAGCACCAGCAGCATCCACTAGGCCGATAACAGCTCCTCTAATGTCTCCATCCCCCCGACCGCCTCCAAATGCTCATCCGCCTGCGAGTGGCCTCGCCAAACCTGCTCCAGCTCCAATTCCTGGCTCAGCTCCAGGTGTCCCTGCTTCAGGTGCCGCCCCTGCTGCGAAACCGTCGGCTAACGATCCTGTGATTGCTTTATTGGCACAGAAGGCTTCGGGAGATGCCGAGCTGCGGGACCTCATGAAGAGAGTGGCCGTGGGGCAAGCAAAAGAGGGTGAATTAGCTCACTTTCAGAAGATCATAGATCAACTTAATGCCGAATATCGAAGTAGAGGGGGGCAGCAAGGGCCATCGGCAGATCGTCTTCTTGTCGATGGCCGTACAGTGCAATATTTTGCTACGGAAGTCAGGACTATTCTTGATATTGTCTTGGCCTCTAACCCCAACCAGAAGTCTTCCGAGCTGCGGCCACCACAAGGCAGTGATCCGCTTGTCGTTCTATTGGTCAAGACTGCCCTAGAGGACCAGAGGACACGGGATATGATTCGAAGGATTGCGGAAAACCGACCCGGCTTTACTGATGCTACAGATCTCAAGGAGATCTTAGATCGGCTGCATCGCGATATGAAGACCGCACCGAGAGCTTCTCCTGCTCCTGTACAAATCCGCCAGCAAACCCCGAACAGCATACCGAATGGGCAACAAAAGGCACTCCATAATGGACCTCCACCTAACCCACAAGCTCTCAGATCAAAGGGGCCACCACCTGTGCCCAAACCAGACATTGCTGCTGTTGTTTTTGACTTTGGAAGCGGTGACCGATATCTGTTTCCCAAATTCAGTATTTTGGAATATCTACCAACTGCGACTGGCCAACAAGTTGTGGCCTCATTTCTAATTGTTCGCAAGGGAAGCACATCTGAATATGGAGGCGACCCAAAGCTAGACTACTACCAACCCGTCACGATACGCCTCTTCACACCATCTGGTCGCCATCTAGAGAATCTCGCACGAGTGGTCGCTCCCCAAGATGAGGTCAGGCGCTATATGGACGATGTCATGGATCATATGACCCGCGCCGAATATGTTCTCCTGGCAATGAGGCTCCCAAAAGCCAGTTCGGACGGAGAGAAAGACGGCGCGGCCTCGGAGGAACCCAGGACAAACGGCTCGACACCAAAGCCTGACTCGGCGATAGAGCCGAAGCCCGCCGCGAAGGTTGGCGTTCTTTGGACGTCCAAAGGCAATTCTGAAACTCCACCAGTAGAAGGACGGCTGTCAAAGCCAGCTCGATATGCTGAGCAGGAGGCTGAAGCTAAGTACCAGCGCTTGATTAGTCAAGTGTCTGCAAAGGACAACGAGGCCTGAGCATGTATTGAGTTCTGAAAGCCTCTTTCACTACGAGTTGCACAAACTGTTTCATAATTTGTTGTGCTTACAATGGAGTTTGGCATTCTTTTTTTTTTTTTTTTTTGGCGAAGTTAGGAGTGTTGGCAGGAATATTATTCGTGGGATGGATAGGCGCTACTTGCATATAAGTTACCTAGATTATCTTGAACCAAAGAGGAGAAAGATGTGTCGGCGGAATCTCAACCTCTTGAAACTGCCCGGCGAATTATCATCATTGGGGATTTGTACTTGTTCACTGGTTTGATTCCATACCGCTCATAATCTCTACGGGGCAATCACTGGGTTTCTGTGTATTATCCATGGTGTGTGGATGACCCTCTGGGCTCCATGATAGAGACGTTGAAGTTACTACCGGAAGCGTATTTGAGATTCTAGCATATTCTTTCAACTGGATAGGACGAGGGGAAAGGATTCAAGGCTTGAAGTTAATATAGTTGAAGTGTAGCTTTCTGTGGTGACATGTGGCAATTTGGTTGAGGACATGTGGTACCTTTTCCGGGGAGTCGTTCCATTCATATTGGTTCGAGGACGGAGGAGTAGGTACTCCATACTCTCCGCCAGCTCAAATGTTAATTTACGATCGGTAAGTAGTAACGAAACACGCGAGCCTGCGGAGAGGCATCACCATGAACTGTGATTTTATGACATGAAGATTGTGGTGAATGTAAGTGCCACGAGTTTGAAGTTAAGGTTACCAAACGAGTATGTTGCCTCCCCTGAACCTTGTACCCTCTTTTCATTATCTCGATGATGATGATATTCAAGCACGTCCCTTGGAATGCAACATCAAAAACACACAATTGACTTATGGGTGACGCTGAACTTAGATGTTGATAGTTCCGAGACCAAAAAGGTGCATCCATAGGCATGCTTCTAACCTGATGCCCCATTCATGCGTATCAAACAGATAGATTGGACCTTACCGTAGTCATAGGTTTATCGGTAGAAAGAAAAACGATACTTATTATCGTGATTCCACAGCTAAGCAAAACTACCTACCTACGCATACAATCAACAACGATGCAGTGTCCTTTATTATTTGTCAAGCTATGTTTAGAAGAGCTGGGATAGTAGAGGTCATGGTTGCAACTTGATGAAATCACACAATGAGGAGAAACCGTACGATGTCGCACCCCTCCTCGATCGATATGCTTCGGCGTCCTCGGCCATATGTGTATGAGCGACAGGAGGCGTCCCTCACTTGTCTCCAGACAAGTCTCAAGTCTCAAGTTAAGCCCAGCCATGTGAATAGCTACCTATGATGGCTACGATACCATCGAAAGAGGGGGGGCAGGAAGTTTATTCAAGGTAGATCACGAGGAATATCTGGTTCCTCTGTAAGTATAAGTAGGATGCTTGTTCCCCTATTCTCGTCACTTGTTCTTTCTTCTAAGCTTGAAACTTGAGTTCCGTTGTGACCCTCTGACTCATCTTTAGTTTACCTTGGCCGCCTACTATTTGTCAGGGTGAGTTGGCAATCATGAAATTGACCAACACCATCCTCGTTGCCCTCCAGGCATCGATGGGCTTGGCCTTCGTCGTCCCCAATGATGATATCAAGAAGGCCATGACACAACACAAGCATGATGATGCCGACCTCGATGAGAACAAGTTTCATGGCTATGAACAGATCACCAAGATCACTTCACACCGATACTTTGGACCTAAGGACCACAAGCATCATCATGAAGAGAAGAAGCATGACGGCGAGGACGAGGACGAGGACGAGGACGACGACACCGACGATGATGACGATGACAAGAAAGAGCATGTTCACCACCCTCAAAAAGTAAAGGAGAAGCACAATAAAAGCAAGAAACATGATGATGACGAGGGCAATGATGATGGTCACAAGAAGCATCACTCCCATAACTCGAAGAAGAAGCAACATGTCGAAGAAGATGATGACAAGGAGGAGGATAAGGAACCCAAGCTCATCTTCCACACAGACGAGTACAAGAAGGCCAAGAAGGAGGCCGAGGACAAATTCCCATGGCTCAAAGATGATGCGTCAGAGACTCCCAAATCCAATCACAGGCACAAATTCATAAAGGATGCCAGGAAGAAATACAATTCCGCCCAACATGTTCAGTTGGAGACCCCTAAGCACTACAGCAAGGACAAAGATGAAGACAATCAGCTTAAGGAAGCCAAGCAGAAACTCCCTTCCTTCATCAAGAATGTTGTGCTGGAGACCCCCAAGCGCTACAACGAGCTCAAGAATAAAGAGAACCAGGTCAAGGAAGGCAAGAAAAAGGAGACCAACTTGAAGGATGGCAAAATGTACAAGAAGATTCATCGAGGTGGAATGGTCGTCAAGCGCGATATTGACATCAACATTCATGCTCCAACCTTCGAGATTTATCATGATTCTGACAAGAAGCATGAGCATGGCGACGCGGAACTTGTCAAAATCTTTCACGTGAGCTCGCAGGAGTCGACTCATGGGACCAAGGATCCCGAGTATAAGCATGATGATGAGCAGAAACACAAGGAGTCAACAAAGGAGCACCATTCACTTCCCAAGTCTCACCATAAGCATACCGGGTCTAAGAACTATGATAGTCACGACAAGGATCACTTTGGAGGTGCAAAGAAGTATCCCCAGTCAAGCAAAGATCACAATCAGACTCAAGGGCACCACCCCACGCCTGTTGTAGAAGTGACCAAGAAGCTGGTCGAACTGCTCGCCCCGATCATAAAGCCGAAAACTGGCCGTCCTGACTCTTCCAAAGAGCCATCCCAACAGTATAAATCTTATCCTTCTCATGCTTACTCTGATAAGGGCTGCCCTAGCCCTCATGACAATCGCTACCCCAACTACAAGAAACCCTATTCGCCAAAGGACACTCACTATGATGATGAGTCTAAGAATGGACACAAGAAGTCTGATCAAGCAGAGGATAAGCGAATTGATGAAAAGAAGAAGAATAATGCACTGCGAGTTATCATTGAATCCCTCGCCGAGCTTCTTGCCAAGAAGGCAATAGCCCATAAACACAGCCCCAAGAAAACTCACCCATCCCAAGATGATCATGACAGACACTATGAGTCCAAGAAAAAGCACCATCCTCATCAAAGGCCTTCCTATCGATACAAAGAGCATGCCGAGTACAAGCATGATGACAGCAAGAAACATGTCAAGCTGAGCCAAGACAGTTCCTCTCACTATGAGCCTGGCTATAAGCATGAGGAGTTGGACTCACATCACAATGGAAAGAAGAACGACTATGATCATGACCATGACCATGAGGACTCCAAGAAGGGTCGGTACTCGCACAACAAGCCTATTTCTCGGTACAAGAAGAAAATCGACTACAAGCATGATGATGAGGAGAAGCATATCAAAGTGAGCAAGGATCACGTCTCACAGCACGAGCCAACCCATCATGATGAGAAGCCGGATCATCATCATTATCATCATGGAAAGGATCATGAGCGCCCTAAGAGGCCCGGGCCTCATCATGACCATCAAGAGGCCGAGCACCATGGGCACTCTGAGAAATCAAAGGACTATTACCCATACAACAAACCAAAACACCAATACAAGGAGCATTCTAAGTACAAGCACGACGATGATAACGGCCGTGGTCCGTTTGATCAAAGAGTGAATCTGGATCGTAAACCCATCGATCACTACACAAAGTCTAGACATCACAAGGACCACGAAGATGAAACGAAGGCATACAAAGATCACCTGTCTCATCTTGAGACTCACACCAAAAGATCAAGTAACATTGTACCTAAGCTCAACACCACTCAAATCCTCAACCTGGAAGCGCTTTCGCCGCAGGACCGAAAGAGAATCGCAATGGGCCTGCCTCTTGATCGGCAGACCAGAAAGGAGTTCGGCGAGTTCAAGGATTGCAGCCCCAAACTGATTGCCAAGCTCAATGTCATGTATGCCCGTATCCTCGATGATCCCAAATATGCACCTTTCATCAAGTACCTCAACACAGAACGCGAGTTTCGCAACAGAAAGAGATGCAGTTTCAAGCTCACTAGAGAGATGATCGCAAGTATCGAGGCTTTGGACCCCGAGACTCGTGCCCTGGCTGCAGACGAACTCAATTTTGACCCGCAACTTCAGCAAGAGTTTGTGAATTCCAGAAAGCTCTCCCCCGGCCTTATCAAGAAGCTTGAGAAGTGGGCTACGAAACATGGGAGGGATCCTAAAAACAAGGCGATTCTTGAGAAGCTTATGTCTCAAAATAAGAAGCGAGCAATCTCAAAATCTGTGCTTACTCCAGAGATGCTCGCAAAGATCGAGGCTATGGACCCTATGCTTCGTGCCGTGGCTGCAGATAGACTCGATTTTGACCCGAAGCTTAAGAAAGAGTTTGTGAATGCCAAAAAGCTCTACCCCGGCCTTATCAAGAAGCTTGAGAAGGAGTATGAGCGTATTGCGAAGAACCCTAAATACAAGAAGATCCTCGAGAAGCTCCAGGCCTGTAGGAAGCGAGCAATCTCAAAATCTGTGCTTACTCCAGAGGTGCTCGCAAAGATCGAGGCTATGGACCCTATGCTTCGTGCCGTGGCTGCAGATAGACTCGATTTTGACCCGAAACTTAAGAAAGAGTTTATAAATGCTAAAAAGCTCTACCCCAGCCTTATCAAGAAGCTTGAGAAGGAGTATGAGCGTATTGCAGGGAACCCCAAATATAAGAAGATCCTCGAGAAGCTCCAGGCCCGTAGGAAGCGAGCAGCCCCAACCCCACCCATTCCCAAGATCCCAAATGAGATGCTGAAGAGAATCGAAGCCATGGATCCAATCCTACGCCGCGTGTTCGCAGAGAGATTCGATCTTCCCGCGAAACTCACAGATGAGTTTGTAGATTGCGGAAAGCTCGACCAACAGATGATCCACAAACTCAACTGGGAGTATGCCCGCATTCATAAGGATCCCACATTCAAGAAGATCCTTCAAGATTTCAACATCAATTTCAAGCGATCTGAGGGTCAGGACGAGAAGACCGAGGACGAGCTCAAGCCCCTGACAGAAGATGAGAAGAAGGAGGAGGCCAAGCTCAAGAAGCAGGAGTTGAAGGAAACGGAGGCCAGTCAGCCGAAAAGGCTCACTGCAACCGAGCTGGAGTACATCGGGCATCTGCCTAAAGTCCTGCGCGCCAAAATAGCCAAGAAGATGGATATGCCTAAGGATTTACGAAAATGGTTCACCAAGAAGCAAAGCTATACAGGTGAAAATCTGGAGCGACTGAACGAGGTGTGGCTCCGAATTCAACAAGACCCTGAATATGCAGACGTTGTCAAGCAGGTCCAGTCTTTGTATTACACGAAAGACGGTCCAATAGAAGCCAAATACTTCAAGAATCTAAGGGAGAAAGTCGAGGAGGCAGCCAAAGCCAAAGACAGGGCGAGAGCCGAGACGCCGAGGGAAGACAAGATACAGACACGATCTGTACACCAGCTTACCGAGAAGGAGCTGGAACGTTTGCTCAAGTTGGATAAATACGAGCGCCAGGCCCTGGCGAGAAAGGTTGGGCTAGAACAGTCACTCGCCCGTGAGTTCATCAACGCATCTAAACCGAGCACTGGATTCCTCGAGAAACTCAACGAGGCTGTCTCCAAGAGTGTCGGTACTCCTCAATACCGAGAACTTCTCAAGCTTGTCGGTAAGGAACTCCCCAAACCCAAAGAGGAAAAGCTAAAGCTGGAATCCATCAAGAAGGACGTGCGCCTGGAAATCGCCAAGAGCTTAGAGTTCGACGACTTCACCAGGGATGAGTTTTTGGAGGCTAAGGCGCTGGAGGGCAGACTCTTGGACAAGGTCGCGAAGTTTTGGGGGGTCAAGAGGATGAAGAACGCAGAGCAGGGAAAGGATGACATCAAGCACCCTGAGGTTATAAGCAAACTTCTCGAGTCCGCCCTGGACAAGACAGGCCAACAAGGTAGTGGTGTCCAGAGTAAGAGCACAGATGGGAAGAAGCTCACCGAGGCTGAGCAGAAAATGAAGGACAAGGTCGAAAAGACAAAAGCGAACGGCTGGTGCGATGAGTTCGTTAGCGAGCTTGGGGACTCTTTCGGCCCTGAGGAGAAGAAGGGGAAGAAAGACGGAAACTGAGAGTGGTGTGAAGGGGTACCTCCAGTGGGGATTGTTCGGTTGGTTTTGTTCGCGGAGTCTGTTTACTGGACCCAAGTCAGTCTTTAGACACCTGCCTATTTAATGAACATATTTGTTTCGAGGCCTGATTTCGTTGCATTGGCATCTTGGTTTCTGGGAATAGCTTCAAATTCCATGATAATAGCTAAACTGAGTACTCCGTATAAAAGCCCTGAAACTCCAGGCCGACGATGCCGCCGATTCACGTGTCAATCGAGTCAATCATTGGAACCAAGCCGCCGTCATTCATTACCTAAATGCTTGGCACACTGGATTGGATCTAATTGGACGAGAATAAGGATGAGGATGAGCGACAGAGCAGGGGAAGCAACGAATCATTACGTAGATAAGTGTGTATACGTACCTTCCGTGTCAGCAATCACCCACCTTAGGTACTAACCTTGTCTCACCTCACCTCACTCAGTGTCCGGCGGAATGTCATGAAGTCGTCTACCTTAACATTGGATACCTAAGTACCTTAGCTTAGACACTCTCAACTTCACATTTTTCATATTGTCATCTTCGTCTTCATCTTCATTCATTTTTAGTATCAGAGTGATGCAAACGCAGTGGCCTTTGCAAAATGGGCCAGAATCTTTCGGATGAGCATCCGCAGCGGCGGTCGCATGAAGAGCTAACTCAGCAACTTGTGAGCTCCTCCTGTCCATCTATCATACGTTACCAGAGCCAATTCTGAAATACCGCTAACACGAGCTCATAGACGGAAAAGTTTATGAAGAAATGTTTCACCTCTCTTGAACTATACTCACTCAGAGATGTTTTCAAGAGCCTTGCCGACCAGCAGGACTCCATCAAATATCTGAAAGAGGACACTATCGCCCGGTACCTGGAAATACCAGACATTCTCGGCACCTCGCCAGTCATTTTCCAAATGGTATCCTATATCGGTGCTTTTCCATTTCTTCAAGACGCGCCTGCAGTCCTGGAGTTTCAGCGGATGATTATGGTGGTTGTCATCATGACTGAGCGCTACAAAACCGTATTGGCGCGGGGCTCTTCAGATAGGACCAAACTACTGTTCAAGAGCTTGGCTGTCTATGATCGTAAGATGTCAGAAGCAGGAGCCCATCCAAACACGTCACACATCGAGTCCAAAGACGATCAAATGAAGGCCATGTCCGGTGTGGCTGGTTTTGCGGTTGATGCAGCTGGGGACGAAGATGAGGACGGTGAGGACGACGACCTCGTATTGACAGCTTTTGAATTGCTCGATATCAAGGATGCCGTGGACCAGGGCCATGCACCAGTCTTTCATGGCGCTACCATCCCAACTGACAATTTCCGAAAACTTGTCATGCTGCTTCTCCTTGCCGCCCCGCTTGATCCTCAAGAAAGCCTCTCAATGTATTCAAGCCGTGTTGTTGGACAAGAACTCGAGGGCCTCCGTGGCGCCGCTGAAAGCATTCTTGCCTCCTTTGTTAATGCCGAGACCTCAACTGGAATTAAGTACAACCACTTCAGAACCATCATACCTGTGATTTGCCCTCATATTTTTCGTGGATTCAATGGTCTTTTTGAGCGCTTTCTTTTCTCGCAAAATCTAGATTTCTCCAAACATCAAAATGATACCCCAGCTACTACTTCATCTCAAAAAGTAGCACAGCCTCTATTGACCGACATGGGCGAGATACTTAACCAGAACACTTTGTCCCAGATCTCGCTCTTCCTTCCTGGGACAGATCTCTTCTGGCGAGTGAGGCTCCTGTACTCGGGTAATGATGCTGGTTTCTCTATGGGAAGTTTCCAGACCAAAGTTTTCAACTGGCAAGCTCCAACACTGCTCCTGGTGAGCGGAACACGGCTGGGAGATGAGCCGGAGGGTGGTCAAGAAAGCAGTTTCGCGGCATCCTTACCTCCGAAGCGGTTCCCTCATGGTAGCAGATCGGATCGGCTCACTTTTGGTGTCTACGTTCGTGAACCTTGGAAACACACCCACCGGGAATGCTTCGGCGATTCAGAAACAACACTATTTCAACTTGAACCAATTCATGATGTCTTCCGGGCATCGACTATCAACAAAGACTACGTTACTTTCACAAAAGCACCAGCGCACCATCCCATGATGTCGTTCGGTTGCCCTCATCCACACCCATCTCAAGCTCACAGAGGGGCCGACATGTTACGCCTAGGCCCTGTATCATTATTACTTGACGACTCGTTCGAGTTTGCAGTCTTCAACCACGATTTTACCTCTCGAGGAGGTGCATTTCACTCGAGTGTGGTGAGAAAGTATGATTTCCAGGACCGATTCCAGATCGAGAGTCTCGAAGTTTGGGGTTGTGGTGGTGATAAAGAAGCCCAAGCCCAAGCCGAGAAATGGGCTTGGGAGGAACGAGAGGCTGAAGCTCGCCGCAAGATTAATCTTGGAAATGGAGATATCGAGGCTGACCGGGCGTTGCTTGAGATGGCGGGGTTAATTGGAGGAAACCGAAGTGGAGGATCTATGACATGAAGCAACCCCAAAGAAATTGAGTATTATCAGACAACATATGTTCTTAAAGCCTGGATAGCACATCGGTTAAGCAACTGTTTGTCTTGAAACTTCACAATCTTCAAGCTCAATAAATATTGACAATCATCAACATGTGGCTTAGTAGCTTGGGAGTAGAGCTACGCTGTACTCGAAGGTACCGCCCGTTATCTATCGTACACAACGTTTTTCTGCCATAAATTAACATGCGAAACTTTTATACAAACCTCCATCATGGCCAATTGCTCCTAATGTACATTCTTGATTCTCAGTCCTTCCTCTTTGAGATAATTTCGCCAAGATCGCCCAGAGAACTCTTGGGATTCTTCTTCTTCTTTGAGCTGGCCTCATCCTCGACAGCTTCTGCGGCGGCTTTGTTGTCATCCTTCTTCTCTCCCTTGCTGCCCTGTGGCCACAAGCCAATGCGGCTCAGAATACCTCCATTACTGGAAGTCTCGGTGCCTTCGGGTTGCGGTTCTGCCGTTGCCTTGGTCTCCTCGGCCCGCTGGGCCTGGACCTGTTGTCTCTTCTTCTCGAGTCTCGCACGCATGGCCTTTTCCTCCTCGTCTCGGGCCTCGAGCTCACGAATCCACTTTTGTCGCTTCTCTTCAGCATCCTTCTGCTCCTGGAGCTGGCGGAGCTCCTTGCTCTTCTCGCGGTCCTTCTGGTAATACATGCTGCCGGCAAGCATGGCGAATACGGTGAAACCTTGGGCTGCAACTCGGGCTCGGAACATGCGGTTCGCCTGTTTTGAATCACCACGACGGAGGGCTCGGTAGGCATTGATAAAGGCGAGAGTGGTCAGACCCATTCCTATAGCTATTAGAGGCTGTCCCGTGCGGCAAAGAGTTCCGAGATGTTTTTTTTCTTTACCTAGGGGGATCAACGGCTCCTCCTTGATCTTGCGAAGGACCTTTTGCATTGGTCTTTCATTCTGAAGTTCCCTGGACTATCGCATGAGCGGGGAGTGCACGGTATAGCAAGCTGGAATTGAAGCATACTGGTCGCCGTCAAAGGACGAGGGCATAGGGCCCGGGAGGGAGGGGGGTGCATCAGCCATTGTGTTTGTTTGTTATAAAGCCCAATTGCTGCCGCAGAATGGAAGTCGATTTGAATTCGTGAGGAAGTGGGCTGAGAATTTACAGAGGGACCTTACCCTTAGCTAGTACTGTACCCATGATCGCATCCATTGGATGGGTCCATATCTGCACTACGTGCAAGCATCATCACTTTTGTCGCTGACGGGTGGGTGGGCTCAAGGACACAAGACAGGTACGTACCTTGCCCAACCGCCAACCCCCCCAACTCCCAAGCGGCCATCCAATCGATCGGCCTATCCGTGTTCGGCCTAGCCGCTGCTCCACTGAAACTTCACAGCTCTGATCGCATTAATGAGCTTATTGAGATGCAATGTATCCGTAGCTTTGTCATCATCGAAAACAGTGAACAGATTTGTTATTCATTCCAACATTGCCTTGCGAATCTACAGTACCCGATACTGAACAGAAACGACGGCTGACGCGAATCCGATCCGATCTATCCATTGACGGTCACCGTTGATCGACTCTATAACCTTTCAACTTCCCCTGACACGCCTAGATTCAGCATCATGCAATATCCATGATATAGCCCACGATGTGGTTGCCGACGCCTTCCGTCGAGAGTATCACCCGGCCGCGACTGGCTGTGGCCGTGGTTTCTGCTGTGGCCGCGCTCTCGGCCGGATACTACGCATATCAGGTCCGGTCGCAAAGTTTCGAGTCTCTGCCCGGTGGTGGCCTACACAGAAGCAACGCAGTACGACGTCAACGCCGGAATCGGAGAAACGAGGATGGCTCAAGTTCCTCATCCGAGGCTCCGGGTGACGAGAACGCCAATATTGATCCAGTTCAGCCCCTTGGCGATGGGGAGACCATAGTTGATGGCGGGGACGAGTGGTGGAACGATCCCAGCGGGTTTCCTTCTAATCAACGGACTGGCCACAACATCGTCACCCTTCTCTTTCGCGTTTCGGAGGATAATGCACGCAGAAATGGGTGCGTTCACAGAGGCTGCCAATGTAATTCATGTGGCATGGTTCCCATCCGCGGTGTACGTTACCGCTGCGCAAACTGTGCCGACTTTGATCTTTGCGAAACTTGCGAAGCCCAGGGGGTTCACATCAAGACTCATATCTTCTACAAAATCCGAATACCAGCACCGCCGTTCGGCCCGCGACAAATGCAGCAAGTTTGGTACACTGGGGACCCGGACACTTGCAGGCGGACTCTGCCCCGCAGTTTGATACCGAAGCTGTCACAAGATACAGGATTCGAACGGCCAGAGTTAGAGGCTTTCTGGGAACAATGGACTTTTATGGCCAACTCGGAATGGAGAGATGACCCTGATGAGCTGTGTGTCGCAATGGATCGGAAGACATTCGAGCGGTGTCTTGTTCCTACAGGAGGCTCCCGTCATGCAGCACCAAATCTGATACACGATCGAATGTTCTCTTTTTACGACTCCAACAATGATGACTTGATTGGCTTCACAGAATTTCTCCATGGATTATCATACCGAAAGCGAAAGGATAAACTCCGAAAGATATTCTCTGGCTACGATCTGGATAGCGATGGATATGTTGATCGCAAAGACTTTTTGCGCATGTTCCGTGCGTATTATGTTCTATACAAGCAGATGCACAAAGATATTTTAGACGGCCTGCAGGATCAGCTACTCGCCAGCAGCGAAGCTCAACAGCTCGTTACCAGCCGTCAACCACTGAGCAGTCTATTTGGACGTGAGGGTCGAGTTCCTCCCGGTGAAGGACAGTTTCGGCACGAGGGCAAGACATATCAACGAGATGGTAGTGTGGATATTTCCGATGGGCACGAACACGTTGTTGCGCCAGATCGCGGGGACACAGCAGCTCGTGGCGATATTCTAACAAACCTGTTTGCTTGTGAAACCGACCATCGATTTCGGTCCAGGAGGCAGTTCATCACCAGAAACGACACAGATAGCAACTGGAGAACAGTTCGCCGTTTGAGTGGGAGTGAGACCGATCGTACTTATTGGGTTACGCTATTGGAACCGGCATCCACCTTGGAGGAGCTTCCAGGCCTCATAATGGAGACTTTGAATCCTGAGATTGAGGAGCCTACAGATGATGAGGATGAGGATGTTGAAGGTGACAGGCCTGCAGATGGCATGAACGGAACCCATGAAGAAGACGATACAGGAGGCCCGTCACGAACGGAAAGTGAGATCAGAGCCGAGACCATTGCCAAGGATCGCAGCAGAGCTCCTAAACTGGACAAACGCAAAAGAGACATGGCACGGAATCAACTACATGAGCGGTGGAAGAGGCGGCAGTTTTATCTCGATGAGGAAGAGGGAGGCCTTGCCCCTGATGACTGGGCAGGCAGTGAAGATATTCTAATGGATCTTCGCCAGATGGATGAAGCCTCTAGTGACGATGAAGAAAACGACTCGGCAACGACACCGACTAGTTCAAAGGTCAGATTCGCCAACGGAAATCTCACCGATGACGAGGATCATGATAAAACGACGTCACCTAGCAGTGCTTCTGAGCACGTGCCGCGATGGAGAATACCGCACGCTGAGCGAGATGCTGGCAAGGAGATTCTTTACCAGGTCACTCAGCAAGCATTTAATGAGTTGCTTGATACCATTTTTAAGCCAGCCGAGGACCTCGCTGTGCAAGCAGCTGAAACCAAAGAACAACGGGCAAAGTACAAGGACGTACTAGACACCATCGAGCTTGGCGATGATGATAAGTCTAAGCCTACGAGTCGGGGTGATTCCAAGGTTAGATCCGCCACTGACAAGACTCTTGAGGAGCTCTTGTCCGAAACTGGATATACTATTGCTTTGCCAGAGGGACGAAATGCCATCGAAATCGATACTACGGTTGAAATTATCCACGAGGATGGAACGGCAGAGCCCGTTTCAGGGTCAGAAACTGAGGCAACTATGCCAGTATCCGAAGACGAAGAACAAGATCCCACTCTCCCACAATTCCGACCCAACTCACTTGGAGATGCACCTACCTCTCCGGCTTACGTATTCTACCCCATTACGCAGCCTTTACCAGACACGTCCGAGGACGACGTACCCAGAGAAGAGGATGACATCGATAGCCCTCCCACATCAGACATGCTGCGGCACTGGAAACGCCTAAGTCTTGCTGAGGCCCAGGCGATCAAAAGAGGGGGATGGGGTAAACTAAGCTTTGACGAGTTTGAGGCCATCTATAAGAGCCAGGAGCACCAGGGCAACAGACTCGATTATCTCGGAAGCTGGATAGACTTTTGTATTCCCTAAACACGGAGTGGAAACCGCTTTCGAACACCTCCTGGTATGGCTCCATAGTGGATGTGTGCTTGGGTTGGTGTTTATCCTTTTACATTCGGGTAGTTCCGGGAGTTTCTGCATCGCGACTGAAAGCTTTCATGTAAAATAGCGAAAAAAAGGAATCGGCACATATCTAGCCTAGGACAGCGTGCATATGATGGCAGGTAGGCAAGATATTAGTTAGCTACCGCAATGCCTGACGTTGCATGACTGCTCGTTTGCAGCAGATACAACATCATTTACAAATTTACACAGCGAAATCTCACACACACACAACAGATAAAGTATGATGATTAGCAATCGAGTTCGTATTAAATCAACGCTGAAGTACTACTCGGATATGTTTGCTCAACTCGAGGCCCCTGTTCCACACGCACAAACACCCCCACCCCCCATGACCAGCATGCGCCCATCGATCAATCATCTCTCACAGCCTCTTCTCAAACCTGCTGCTGAGTAGAATCAACACCGTCGAAGCCAAGTAGGGCGTTCCATGTATCAGCGGTGCTTTGATCCCGTGTTCCCAAAGCCTCAATCTGAGCCTGAGCATCCTCACAAGCAGCCACAGCATCGGCACTAGCGTCACACACGTTGGTGAGCTGGTCACAGATACGGTTGGTAATGATGTTGGGGTTGAGAGCCTCCTGCTGGCCTTCAGCAATGAGAGGATCCTGGGGAATGAAGGTGAACTCGTCAGCTGGGCGACCGTTGAGGCCACCAACGCGAGCCATTGTAGGCTGGCAGACACCGAAGTCGAGAGCACCAGCGTTGCCTCCAGCGTTGCCTCCAGCGTTGCCGCCGTTACCGGCACCATTTCCAGCATTGTTGTCATCTGCAGCATCATCCTGACCGTCCTGAGCATTGTCGTTGTTGCCATTGTTTCCGCCCTGGTTGTTCTGGTTTCCATTTCCGTTGTTGTTGTTGTTTCCGTTATTACCGTTGTTGGCATTGCCATTGTTGTTGTTACCATTGTTTCCGTTATTGTTGCTGTCATCCTCTTCGCAATCCTCATCGTCATTTGCGTTGTTTCCATCCTGGGCGTTATCCGAGCCATTGTTGCCCTGCTGGCCATCAGCGGGAGCAGTGCCGTTGTTGGCAGCTCCTCCATTACCAGCACCAGCACCGGCATCCGCGCCGGCATCAGCACCGTTGTCAGCACCAGCATCGGTGCCATCATCCTGGCCGTCGTCTTGACCAGCACCACCAGCGGCAGCACCGTCCTGGCCATCAAGCTCGACTTGGTCGCCATTAGCACCGACGGCTGTGAATGTGCTGAATCCCTGAGCAATCATCACCTCAGCTTGTGATAAGCCAGCAGCATCGAAAGGAGTTGTGACTGAGGTTGCCGAGTTGGCATTCTCAGTGGCTGCACCGTCAACAGCGGGATCAACGAGAGGGACAATGCCGCGAAGGGCAGCAGTGGCTGGTAGGCTGGGGTCAGCACAGACGAAAGGTCTGTCAACAGCCGAAGGGTTGAAGTTGGTCTCAGCTGCAACAAGACCAATAGCTGCATCGAGAACTTGCTGGTCAGTTCCCAACTCGGTGATCATCTGATCGGCGATAGTAAGCTGGAGGGTGTTAGTTGATGTGAGTTCAAGACAACTCAATACACCATACCTTGTCACAAGGACTAGCAGCTGCGAGCAAAGCGCTAGGGATGCTACCAGCAATAGTGGCAGCGACACCAGGGTCACCGAATCCAGCATCACCGAGTGCCTGGACGGCAGCAACAGGCTCTTGCTCTTGGCCGAATCGGGCCTCGGCGTAGGCCAGGAGAGCGGCAAGGATGATAGACTTTGAGAAAGCCATGATGAATGTTGTATGGATTAAGTGATAGTGGCAAGTTGGAAGGTTTACAAAGAGTATCAAAGCAACCAACCAGCGGTGCAAAAAGAAGGTATTGAACTTGAAGGAGTGGTCGAAGCGAATGCGTTCACAGAACAGCAGAAAGAAGCAAAGGAGAAGGGAAGGAGAAGAGGCTTGTGTGAGTGATGATGATGATTGAAGGGAAACTCTAACTCTGGATGACAGATCGTCTCACTTATATAGATGTTTCTTTCAACATTATCGAGTAGTTAAATTTGAATAAGCTTGAATCAATGCAACTTGGCAACCAGCCTGAACCTCGTTACGGCGATCATACATGACCTGCTACGATATTGTTTGACGAAACCATATCAGTAAGCGCCGTTTCCAACTTGAGGTTCTCCCCAGGGTTGGCGAGACGCCTGGGATAGGGTTGGCGTCTCGTTGGTTAGTGTTGCTGGTGAAGAATAGAGTCTGGACTATAGGTGCTTAACTGGATAGCCTATAGTTTCCAAGCGTCTTGGCCATGGCCAAGTGACAGGCATGTGTCGCGAAAAGTCTCCTCCGCGATTCCGAGGCATCGCAGGTCTCGGATACGGAAATCCCGAGTCCTCTGGCGCATTAGATAGTATCTATCAGGTAGTAAATAGTTGAATGGGCGGCTGCCATCGAAATTGATTCAAGACTGAGATAGAGCCTCACAAAGTGATTCATTGGTAATTGGTAGAATCGTTGAACTGTTGAATTGTGTTGATGTTGATAAACTCTCAAATGGTAAAAGTACCACCCATAATGTACTGGAGAGTACCGCAACAGAGTTGTCTGGTCAAGCTGTCAAGCTAACATTTTTTTCAGTCATCCAACACAATTCCGGTTGGAAATTGCCTAGTCGATACCATCGTCATGCAAAGACTGCGACCGGCACGGGTGGCTGCCGTGATTTGGGGTTTCGGTTGAGGCTCGCTTGAGCATCCTTGTAAATAGTTCAGCCAAATGTGTTGTAGATGTGAAACGCTGCCGAAACCACCCACGCCGTTCAACTTTGTTCACCAGAAACAACACGTGCGAGGCCCCAGAAATGTCTGTGCCAAGCGCCGCCAGTCTGGGACGGTGTTTGTGTTTATCGTAAGCTTTGATCATAGCTTTTGAAGCTTAGTTGCTCGATGCATCATGGAGAAGTGGCAACGTAAGACCAACGAGCCTACATTGAAGGATCAGCAAGATACGAAATCATTATTCAAGCGTCGCTTTGTTCTCTTCTGGCCAAATCAAAAATTCCTCGATTGACCATGGGCTGCCACTGCCACTGCCACTGAGAGTTGTTGCTGGTGTTTCTGTAGTTGCATACCCTGAGCCAACCACAGACTCATCCCAAGAAGCAAAGTCAAAGTCTTCTTGGCCCAGAGTTTCGAAGTCCAGTTTGTCTATCCAACTTGTTTCTCCATTTTCCAGCAAGCTCTGGACACCTTGACCTTGTCTTTGTTTTCTCAGATACTCTGTTGGTGTCACACCAACACATTTCTTAAACACTCGATGAAAGTGCCACTTAGACAACCCGGTCTGCCTCGCCATCTGACTGAGGCTCAGCCTGACTTCCGCATCGCCCTGTTTCTCTGTTTGTTGTTGTACAAACGCCCGGATCTTTCGCACAGCTGTTTCCTCTGGCATGAACCCTGCTACTTCGGGCTTACAGCGTTTGCAAGGGCGGAAACCAGCTTTCTGGGCATCGTAGCCATTGGTGAAGAATGAGACGTTTGCTCGGCGGGGAAGACGGGCTTTACATATTGGTCGACAGAATATCTTGGTAGTGCGAACTGCATAGACGAAGAAGCCATCCGCATTGGTGTTGCGTGAAGTGACTGCATCCCATCGAGATATTTCGTCTTCAAATAGTGTTACAAAGCTCAAGGCCTGACTAAAATCAAGAGCTGATGGCTCCATTGAGAGGTTTGCTGGATGCATGAAAAAGTTGATGAATAAGTTGACGTTGAATCATTGATGGTGATCTAGGGTGGCGGAGGAAGTGATGGGGCGTAATTAGTGGGGTATTGCTATCAATATGACCAATGAACTAACTGGAAAGCACGGCAGATGGTATGGTATAATAATTGAAGCTTCGAATAGAGTACTCACGGAGAAGATTGGCATCGTTCTATCCGCTCTTGACACTTCGTTAAGCAGTAATATTGAAGTTGCTGGATTAGATATATTAATGCAGATGGGTTTGTTTTACTATTTCGTTGTACCGCTCTTACTTTTGTCAACCTCTAACTTTAGAAGAAACACAAAACACTGGAGAACAGAATTCATCATGGCTCTCGCATATACCATATCCTTGGCCTAAGTTTGGAATAACTAGATACCTCAAATCCAAAATACTATCCAAGCCCTTATCCCTGTGATGATGAACGCAAGCTGATGTGTATGTCTAATTAGGTTCTCTCTGCTGGAATAAGCTCACAGCCGTGTATGTCTAATACTTGGAACAAGTAGGCCGGGGTTGAGCTTCGACCTTCAAAGAACGACATGACAGTCTATCTCGAGTTAAAGGGGGGTTGATCCTCAGTTCAGCTCATACTTAGTATATTAATAGTGGTTCTACAAGAGTAAATTGATATATTAATGTATTGACTACAGTAGATGATCACTGGTGTTCGACAGCAATACCATCTCCAGCTTGAGCGATGAAGCTTGGTAGATTTGGTAACAGACACAATGGAGTAATGCTTTGATAGATGCTAAAACTTCATCAGAATGAAGAGACTCAACTTGGAGAATGATATGAAAGCATGATATGGTGATCAAGACACTGTTTCATGAGACAGCTTGTCGCTTATTCAACAGACAATGGATTCGATCTCGCCCGCTTGCGACTTGAACTCTACACACGAATCCTCATCACTCAACGGTATTAGGAACCACGTAATTTTAAGGCGCAATAAATCGGCAAAGGATGAAGGCGTGAGAACCAAGGAGAACAAAGCACCGACAGACTTAATAAAAGATAGACCATTTCAGAGAGCTGAACCGCCTCTGTGGCCCGAAAACGAGAATCTGACACTACGGATGTCTAAATTGAGGATACTGAGTTAACAGAACCAGTTACAAACGATGTATAGATTATGTCGATGAATTCCCAGGATAGAAAGAATCACCAGCTACAAGAAAACGTGGAGAAGGGCTCGATCGAGACATTCGATTCTTCAACCAGGATGCATTATTTGTTACCTCTCAAAGGATTTAAACTATGGCCTCTGGATAAACTCACACAATTTTGCTGATTCGATAGATACTGCAAGTTTCTGGGTTGGCACCGTTCTGTGCCAGAAGAGATCACGAAGAAGGATATGTCGAAATCGGCAGATACAGTGTACGACTCGTAAGGGGAAACGAACGATGGTCTCAAGAGGACATAATCGGGCAAAAGGTATTTAACTGACCACACAATGTCGGTGACTTACCTACGAAACAGAAACCGAACCAGCATATGGTGGTAACTTCAGTCATCCAAAGTATTACAAGTTGCGCGCAAGCTCGAGAGTATGGGAGCGAAACGTTCTCCCATCAAATTTGCGAGTCTTCAAGCTCGAGAAGCGGCAAGTTATAGGAGCTTTCAAGACTGCCCAGGGGCGGCCAAGCCCTCTACGAGATCATGAACCAACGCGCGTATAATTGTTTGTAGATATGGATATGTAACTTGATCATCGAGTCGTCCTGAGACTCGTCAATGATCTGAGTATTCGGGGAGCAGCCAGAGATGTGTAAGGTATAGTTTAGTGAGGACTCGGCCTCTATCATGTGGTAATTTCAGGCCATCTTTGTGCCCTATAAGTCGATATTTAGTGAAGCAGCAATGTAATTTAGTTGCATACGGATGACAAGTGCAATCAGCGACTGTAAAAGAGAGGGCTTCATCATATCAACATCTACAGACAGCTGCTAACAGCAGGGGCTAATCCAGATACAACAACGCTGACAGAAGAGAGAGCTTCCTTGGCGAGGTCAGAGGGCTCACGAGACAATTGATCCATTTAACAAGGCCGGCTCTGTGGTTTATATGCTTACCTGCTTCCAAGATATCTTCCATTTCGTCTGGAATGGAGGCCTGCAGTTTTGCGACCATGTCATAGCTCATCTTATCAACAGACGTAGGCTATTCCATCATCGCTTTCATAATCGCCATGACTTCGAAAAGCCATAGAAAGGAAAAGAAGACGAACAGCCATACTCAGGTGACAAACACTGGCCACCTGCAGAGTATAAAAGCCGATAGACCTATCGTGGCTCGGACGTCATTCGCTGCCGGGTTTCAAATATCAAAATCTCAGATAAAGGTGATGAAGAGGAGCCTTGTTATGATTACCAGCAAACGATGTATCTTCATTCTTTGAGCCAGCTCAACTCATACCTAGGATAGACAGTTCAAGACTGCATATTTGAGAAGGAGAAATTGAACATCCGGGTTCTCCAACTCAGAACATAGCATTAGGAAATGGCTGCTTGACTGCCGTGGACTAGTAGAAGTTTGGGCTATTGCTTGCCTCAACGGAAGCTTCTATCTCATTCTTAGAACGGCCACCCAAGTTGAAGAAATCGCTGTTTGTGAGGTGACTATAGTGACAAGTAAAGCTAAACCCATAAAGCCAGCAAATAGCAATTATCAGCGTAGTCTTGCATGGCCAACTGCAAGTTTGCTCAAAAGTGGTCAGCTGATAGATTGCGGAGTGAACGACTCCGACTCATATCGATTCTTGTAGAAACATGTCATGACCAACAAGCGATCTGTCGCTTATTTTGGGAGCCCAGATATGCGCATGTGGAGTGTTACTCCGCAAGATTGCAGCTTTATGTCCGACTCGTTCGAGTTGTAGTCGGCAGATGAAACATAGATCAGATCACAGGGTGTTTACTGTTATAGAGTAGGTAGTCATTAGACGCAATCGCTGGGTTGTGAGAATATCGGTTGTAGAGCACCTTTTATCAGGTGATTGCGATAATAGTGCTACAGGGAGCAAGAAAACCTCCGACCTGTACATAATGTATCAAGAATAATGAGTTTAAGTGCCTGCCAAGTGTACTAGAATTAGGTGAGTCTTGATAAATTTGCTCACATCGTTTTGTGCTTAGGATATAGAACCCAAGTTTCTTGACTCCCCGAAGGAGGGTTGGAGGGGTATGTAAGATAACTTGAAACAATACCCATCGATCCGTCTCGTGTTGAAAAGACGGTGGAGGACTTCGACAGTGGATCGAGATGTCGATGTTCCAAGTGGTGTAAATAAGCTAACGCGGGCTGCATGTGCATAGAACACTAACGTACGTGAATGGCTGCATCGACGTTCCAAGAAGCTCTCCTGTTCGTCACCAGTGAGCGAGTGATGTATCATGCAGCTCGCTACTGAAGTTACTGACTCAAACTGGCAATCTCTGAACACAAGTGAGTGACAAGGGCAGAGTTGGAGAGAGTCAAATCATCCATCTCAATTGCAGCCCGTGCTTCTGTACCGAGGTTGCATGAGTCCACTGCATGAATTGGCCAATCGATTCTGAGGAAATCATCATCAGCCCAAAGATGCTGGTTCTGAAGCAGCCAGGCTCCATAGCGGGGGATAAGTCAAGCAATGAGCGACCTGACAAGGGCCTTGCACTGGCATTGATTTCACTGGGTACCTAGTTACCCAAGGAGTCTAAGTTTAACAGCTTGCTTGACTTGCAGAAGCGTACATAGTGCGCATCTATCTATAAAATCACACGATAATGACATCTTGAGGGTATAAAATTTGGTGACTGTTTGATTTTCTGGCTTTTCGCTTCCCTAGCCAATGCGAAAAACTAGGGTTTTACGGGAGCGAGTCGCCACTAGGAAAAGGGGTAAACTCGGGTATTGATCCAAGAGAGATCTACGGTGCAGTCTGACGGTCCTCGCCTCAGATTAGGTAGGGTGCTAGCTATGGACTAGCCAAGCTAAAAGCTTAAGGAACCTTGGCTGTCAATAAGAAAGAACAAGATAAGTCAAGAGAGGGGCAAGACTGCATAAATTATACCAGAATGGCCTGTTCTCATTGGTTTATTCTCCGTCTCAACGAAATGGAAAGCTTTGAGCAACGGTGGCTGGCTGGACCCCTTGGTCCCCTTCCGTCCCCTGGAGCTAGGGCCATCTAGAATCTCGAAATTTCCTTGGAATGAGTGAGGCCTGGACGGGCCAAACAGGCGACAGGACAGTGGTAACTTGGGTACGTCCCTGTATATAATTAACATTTGTTTGTTTCTACTGGTGGAGGGTGACATCCATCCACCTTATTCTTATTCGGAACGGAACTGCTCAAGTTAAATGGATATGGATGTTATGTTCTGGCTGATGCAGGGATGAGAAGAGGAACAAGCGCCGGCTGCAGTGAATGATGTGCTGAAATATTGTTGATCAAAAGGAGAACCAAGCCCGGTGATTGATTCATGGAGCTGGAGGATATTGTTCTCATGTCACTGCGAGGCAATAATACAACACTTCTCATGGCTCTGCTGAACTCTTGTTTATCCAATTGAGGTCAATTGAATCTTTTTTTTTTGGTCCTATTCTGCTCTACAAAATGTTGTTTTTTAGTTTTTGAACCGCAATGCCTCCTCTATCAAACAATCTCAGATCAGATCCAGTGCCAATGCAGTCCAGCTGCATCTCTTGCTCACCGCTTTCACAGGTGGGGTTCTCATGTTCTCCCTCCCTCAACAGCTCTGCAGCAGGTGGGTACGTACAGTGAAGGTGGACACCCTGGCACTGACACTGGCACTGGAGCTGGAACTGGCCTGCCTACTCCCCGTAAATACCCCCGCTATCATGGATGGTAGTGCAGTGCGCTACCTAGCCTACCCCCTACGAGCCTCTCCTCTCCTCTCCTCTTAGCCTGGGCAGTTCTCAAGTTAATTCTCGGGGGGTTCAAAATTCATCGGGATCCCAATTCTCTGAGGTTCCTTTTAGCTGCCCGATCCTTGAACATTTCTTTTCCTCCTCCTCCCTTTCTCCTCTCCTCCTTCTCCTTCTCCTCCTCCATACTCATTACCTAAAGGCATTGCATTGCATTCGCTGTTCATTGTGTTCAGTTTTTCTTGTTGAGAACGAAGGCCTTTGGCAAACTCCAACGGCTTTTACTCGACATTTGATTAGCTGCGCGCATCCTCGAAAAGCGAGCGACAGGGGAATCTTTGCTTAACTTTTTTGTATGATTTGGATCTCGATTGAAACCTTGCATCGCTATATCGTTCAGCCGAAAGTTTCCTCCCCACGTTGCGAGAAAGAATTCGCAGCTCAGCTACATTATCTGATCTGATCTGATCTCTACCAACTCAATTCCTTGGTTGAAGAGTCTCTTGCTCTCACCCAAATTTCCATCTTTTTGTGGCCTCCGACCCCGACCCGCGGACCCCTCCCTCCTTCCGCCCACAGCAACAGCAGCCAGCCATAGCTCAACGCCTCCCTACCACGGACCTGGTCTAAAGATAAGACAGAGGACACAGCATCCTCTTACACGAGACGAAGCGAAAACTGCACGAGAATACATCTTTTCCTGCCGCGGGCGCTCAACAATGAGCGACCATCCAGTCATGCAGGTCGAGGACAAGATCGTCCCCGGACCTTCTGTCGCCAGCAACGAGAAAGCCGTAGAGGAGACGGTCATTAGACAAGATGTGACTGTCGTTACAACCACAGACGAGGCTACAGGCCCCAATTCAGCCTTGAGCAGCACCGCCAATCCCACTTCACCAACCACTGCTGCCCCACGACCACGACTCAAGAAGGACAACAGCACGCCCAACATGAACGGGCCACTCTACATGCAGACTGCCGGGAACAAGACAGTGCTTGTCCGCCGACTTAAGCGCAAGGAGGAGAGCACCTGGAAGCATCTCTCGCGCTGGTTTGTCGAGAACCAAATCGGTACGTTACTCTCCAACCTCCTCTTTTTCTTGCCGATCATGGATGGATGGATTGCGAGCGAACGGGCGACGTACATGTCGTTGTCGTGGGGGTGTCAACTGCCAAGGGTGTCAAGTCAAAATCCAGTCTTGTCCCTGGTTAATGACCCTTTGGGAATAGGAGGGTGTCGCACCTCAGCAGCACCCCGCGTGGCACGGCATCCCTACAGTACCATCCCAGGCCTCTAAGGGTCCTTTCCTGCTACGCTACGCTACCTAAACGCCTCGCTCCCATGACTTGACAGGTTGATCGCCTGCTGGTGTGCGTCCGTGTGTGTGCATTGATTTGGCCATCTTATCTTGTTCTGCCGAACTCAAGCTGACAGCTGGTTACCGTTTTAGGCCTCTCTTTTAACCTCCTCGCTCTCATCTTTCTCGCCCAGACCTTTATCCCCAAAGCTCGAGAACACACACATAAATTCTTCCACCTCAGCTACTACAGCTCTCAATCCGGCCAGTATCGCATCGGTTACGATGATGCCTATTTCATCACCTTCTGCGTTATTCTCTTCACCGGTCTTCGCGCCGCCACCATGGAATACGTTCTTGCACCCATTGGTCGACTCCAAGGCATCAGCAACCGCAAGAACCTGACCCGATTCAGCGAGCAAGCTTGGCTTATGGTATACTATACTGTCTTCTGGCCGTGGGGCGTGGTAGGTTTCATATTACTCAAATATGTAGGAAGCATGCGCTGACGTCTATACAGTACATTTACTGCACTTCCCCTCACTATATGAGCATGGAGAATCTCTGGACGGACTGGCCTAACCGCGAGCTCGACGGTCTCATGAAGGCCTATCTCCTCTGCCAGTGGGCTTTCTGGCTGCAGCAGATGATTGTTATTAACATTGAGGAGCGCCGCAAGGACCATTGGCAGATGTTTACCCATCACATTGTCACTACCGCTCTTATCTTCGCCTGCTACACTTACCACCACACCCGTGTCGGTAACTTCATCCTGGTTATCATGGATGTTGTTGATTTGTTCCTCCCCGTAAGTTTCCTTACTTTGCTTGTCAGTCGACTTGCTAATTAAGTACAGCTCGCCAAGTGCCTCAAGTATTGCGGCTTCAAGAAAGTCTGTGATGTCATGTTTGGCCTCTTTGTTGTTTCGTGGTTTATTGCTCGCCATGTCCTATACATTGCCGTCTGCTGGTCCATCTACTCAGACACTCCCCGGATCATGCCCACTGGTTGCTTCAAGGGGAACAACGAGAATATGATTGGTCCCATTGACCCTCCAGCCGGCTGGAAATATCTGGTCGACCCTTTCATCAACCCTGAAGGCCTCGTTTGTTATAATGAGACCATCAAGTGGAGTTTCCTTGCTCCCCTCCTCTTCCTCCAAGTCATTACTATCGGCTGGTTTACCATGATCGTTCGCGTCATTATCAAGGTCCTGAAGGGAGGCGATGCTGAAGATGTCCGAAGTGACGATGAGGGTGGCGAAGAGGAGGAGGAAGAGGAGTTTGTGTACGAAGAGGCACAGCCCTTGGAGGAGGAGGTTGGTGTCGAAGAGCTCGACCTCCGAAACTGGGAGCGACGATCAGGCGTTAAGAAGCAAGCCAGCAGCTCAGGAGTGAGCCTCCCTGGCCACAGTGATCGAAAGGAGTTGTTAGGTCGTATCGGCTGCGAGAAGCAGGTCGACTAGACCAGGCTATGTGTTGGGAGTTAGTTTAACGTCATTTTTCTCGTTTCGCATCCGAGTGATGCTCGCATTTTTGAACCTTTTTTTCTGCTTTTGTTTTATGTTTGGGCTTGCATTTAGGGAAGAAGATATCTTGCCTGCTGTCTTGATCACAACGACTGGTAGATGGGAGCTAACGAAAAACAACCGAGGCCAGGAACCTCGTAGGGTCTGCATTGGAGAGCTCCGATAAAGAATAGACGGCCGCCATTAGAGACGACGATTGCTTCTTTGCAACGAAGACTAAAAAGTGCTTTTTGACGATTTCTAAAGGCTTTGGATGGGAACACTTGATCATCTGTCTCCTCGGCTTTTCAAGAGAAGAAAGATAGCCCATTTGCGAATGATACCTCGATTATAACGCTGTCAATGCAATGAATTACTTTAATTGAACCTCTTATCACTGCGCCGCCTTGTTGTCCTCGTCACCTAGTATTTCCTTCGCATAGTCCTTTAACTTGTACTTCTGCACCTTTCCGCTTGGTGTTTTGGGATACTCATCAATCCAGAACACATACTTGGGCACGAGATGCTTGGATAGCTTTGTCGCAACCCATTGTCTTAACCCGTCTCTTGACAAAGTTCCTGGCTCTTCAGTGTTTGCTTTATCAATGAGCGCCTCCTCTGTGTCTTTCATATGATCTAGAGGCGTCCATCCTCGCGCAGGGATAACGAATGCAGCGACTGCCTCGCCATATCGCTCGTCAGGGACTCCCACGACACTGGCTTCTCGTACACCTTCATGCGTTAGAAGGCAGTCTTCCACTTCTAACGGGTGAATATTCTCTCCGCCACGGATAATAAGGTCCTTGATTCGGCCAGTGATCTGCACGTAGCCTTGTTCGTCCATCTCGGCTTCATCACCAGAGTACATCCATATTGTTCCGTCTTCTGGGTCTGGTTTACGGACCTCAGCTGTTCGAGCCTCATCCCCGTGGTAACCCTCCATGACAAGATAGCCGGCCGCAGCAAGCTCGCCTCGTTCCCCGATAGGGAGGATCTTGCTGTGATCAAGGGGATCGACAATCTTGACGCCTGTGTGCGGCATGACACGGCCTATGGATGAGGTTCGTTTTTCGAAGGGATCCGAGGGGCTGGTCATGCAGCTCACGGGAGCCGTCTCGGTCTGACCATAGCAGATAACTAGATCCTGGAGACCAAGACGCTCGTATAATGTGTTCATAAGAGAGGGAGGGACGCTGCTGCCAGCAGCAATGCCCTTGCGTAGGTGGCGGGGTGGTTGTGAGACGACATTGCCTCGATCCAGGGCCTCAAGAACAGCAACGAACATGGTATTCACACCATACAGACCCGTAGCTTCATGATCGACACACATGCGAAGAGTAGCCTCAGGGTCGAACGCAGGGCTGGGGAAAAGAATACCAGCGCCTGTGGTAGCCGTAGCCATGTATCCCAACACACAGCCGAAGCAGTGAAATAGGGGGGGAGGGACCACGATACGGTCATCGGCGTGAAGACCCATTCGATGAGCTATCAAAGCCCCGTTGTTGAGGATTGCACGATGCGAGAGCATGGCTGCTTTGGGAAGCGAAGTCGTGCCCGATGTGAATTGGATGTTGATGACATCGCTTGGTTTCAGAGGAGAGTCTGGCTTTACCGTATGAACTGAGCCGTCGATCAGAGATTGGTAGGGAGTGAAGGCCCGGCATGATTTGAGGTCGAATTTGATATCTGGATGGCTCGCCAGGTTGTCCAGCACCACCACGTTACGCAAAGAGGGGACCGCCTCGCTCTGGATCTTGGACGAGGATACGTCCCCCACAATGCTCTGGAGCAAGTGCTGGTTACTTCGGCCTCTCCCTGGCTTGTAAGCTAGATCCGTCATAGCACCGATAATGAGCGTTTCCACGGATAGATGCTTCAGCGCTGCAGCTACTTGCTGCTCGTTGAAACCTGGGTTCAGCGGCACGAGAATAGCACCAAGTTTGAAGCAGGCGTATGTCAAAGCAGCAAATTCAGGGCCATTGCCGAGAGATACGGCCATGCAGTCTCCCTTTCGCACGCCGAGCGAGGAGAGAGAATGTGCGAGGCTGTTTGATAACGAGTCCAGGGCGTAGTATGTTAGTGTCGACTCATGTGAATCAGGGCCTGGAGAACGAGCGATGACAGCTTCGCGATCTCCGTGAGCTGAAACAACTGAAGCAAAATGTTCTGGGATTGTGCCATTATAAAGAGGAGGCTATGATATGTTAGCAATACTCTCTGAGTTCATGGGATATTGATGAGGCCGTACCTCTTTGGGGCCCCATCGAATGCTTAGATTGGATGTAGCGAGTGTTCTCACTTGACATGTTCTGAGGATTGTTCTTAAGGGCAGATGTGTTCTTTTGAAGCTCTGACGTATTACGGTCTGCATTGTGGAAGCTGTGATAACTCGCCTGATGTGGATGTGGAGTTTAAAAGATCTCTGTAGAACAGGGAGAGGCGGGTTCTTGGTGTAATGTACAATTGCAATTGCGAGGTGAGGTGAGGCGAGGCGAGGGATATGCATGCATACATACTTGACTTATTGCGAGAGCTTCAGTCTTGGAAACTACCTACCCAAGTATGGATAAGGATGTTCCTTGAGGCGTATGATCCTCGGCTATCATCACCAGGACCTCCCTCCTTCCACTTCCACATCCACCGTCCTTGATCCTCTCCTGTTCTTACTCCTTCCAGTTCCGTCAGCTCCCCACATTCTATTCTCTAACTGCCAACGGCAGCGGGAGTGGGAGTCCGAACCCCTCAGCGGCTCAACATAATGAACCAATCATGTACTGTTCTGGCCACTAAAACCTGGGGAAATGCGGGCACGGCTATCGCTGTGAGAGCCCATTCACTTCAGCATCGAGACCGCGGGAACAACGGCTATGTTTAAGCCGTGAACCCAATTGGAATAGTTATGCGCAGTTGATTGTCTGGTTCGCAGCCCGGTCCGAGTCCCGCTGTGCATTATAAAGTCAGCACCTTCAATCACATGCCACAGCTACAAATATAATGTTTTGAACAAACATGGCTCTTTCAACTTTTGTATGAAATCTCGTGGTATATGCTTGTTCGCTTCATCCTTCAATCGACAATCCTGAGAAACTCCTTTCCCTTCAGTGTCCACGAGACATGTGGTTGCCTACAAGTGGGCGACGATGCGGTAAAAACAAGATCAAGAAACAAATCTATCCCAAAGCGCAGCAAATGACTTTCCTAGCGATATCTTTCATACACAAAATAGAGTCTAGTACCGTTCCCCTCAAACTTTTTACATCTTCCATCGCAATGCAACTGCCAGAGTTTGACGGACCTCTGGCTCGAACAACAGCTAATGCGGAAACCAGCCCAGAAACGGACACGAGTGTGTCATTAGAAAAGAGTAAAGAGTAGCAGCTGAAATGTACAGGTTCGAGAAGTAAATCTTCATAGTCGTTGCTAAACATTAGGTATCGTGGTTGTGGTTGTGGTTCTGCTTCGGATTATAATGTTATTGCAAGGGTGCTTGGGGTGCCTGAGCCGCCTGCTGTCCCTCTTGTTGTTGCTGCTCGCCCATGTGGCGCTCGCTCTCAGGTTTCCATGTTCCTATCTAGGGTTAGCCAATGCTGATCTGTCATGAGCAGGAGATTCCCTACCTTCAAAGTCGTGCTTGACGAAAGCCATTGGGTCGTCGGGCTCCTTTGCGCCCATCTGTCCCACTCCAGGTGAGAAGCTTGTGATGGGCAACACAACCACATCTCCCACTCGCTTACTCGTCTCCATGCCCGTAAAGTTCTTGTAATCGATCGTGCCCTTGCTTTGTGACATGTCAAAGAACCTTGGATCATTGAAGTATTCCATGATAGCATCTGTCCAGACGGCAGGGCCAGTGAACTCAACAACGTTTCTGTCGATGAACTTTTCCAGCTTGCCTTGATTCTTCAATTCTAACGTCTTCTTCGTAATGCGCGTGATGATATCGCGAAGAACAGGGTGGCCTGGTTTGGCCTGTATCGTCCACTGACAGAACTGGATACGACGACTGTACCACTGAGCCCAGTCGGGGCGATCAGGGTCTGCCTCAATGCCAATGACGAGGCCGATGGTATCGCGAGGAATCTGTTCAGGCAACCATTTCACCGAGCTTTGAATTGCATACGTATCGATATCAGAATAGATGCCGCCTCGAGCGAAGAGAATCAGATAACGGAAGAAGTCGGCCTTCAGAACAGGCATGGGGAGGCTTCGGTACGCCTCAACGACTTCGGGAACCGTGGCGTAGAGTAAGCGAATAAGGTTAACGGCAACGTCGTCGGTAATGACTTCGTGGACAAAGCCAGGGTGCTCCTCCCTCCAAGACGCATGGTGGTCCTTGAACTGAAAATCACCTTGATCAGGACTTTGCTTCCACGTTTGCCAGATGTAAGCTGGAAACTTGGTCGCAACATCGTAAGGATAGGCGTATTCGAGCTTCTCAAAAATTGACATGCCAGACATGTCAATTCGAGGCCGCGTGCGACGCTCCTTTACCTCCATCTCCTTTTGTTGTTCGGGTGGTGGTGACACGGCTTGGTTTGAGGCAGGGGCATCGTTCTTGCTTGTGTCAACGGTAGTAGCAGCCGCATCTTTGGCAGCTGGCGCGACAGGCGTTGTTGTATGAGACCTTGTCAATAGGAAGAAAACAGTGAGAATGAAAACCGCAGCTACGATGGCGCGGCGAGAGTTGAGCATGGCGACGACGGCTGCGAGGCGACTGTGGTATCGAAACGCCAGGTATGTACGAAGTCGCAGTCTTTTTTGGAAATTCGTCGATAAGGAGCGATGCCCAGGATAAGGGACAGGGGTAGGAAGCGAAGGTCGAGAAACGAAAGGACTGTGCTATAATAGCATAGAAAAGCGAGTGTGGCCGGGCAGAAGCCAGTATCAACAAGGGAACAAACACAAGCAAGCAGCTGAATGCGACAGAAGAAGAAGAATAAGTCTGGGAAAATGTGTGTCGGCCAAATAAGTTGATTGTAGTGGACAACAGTCAAATTGAGGCGAGCGAGGGATGAATCTCCAAAGCCAGGGGCCCGCAGTTGGAGACGGTGGAGCTGACACCTACTGAACTAAGGTATCGCAGCGGATAACTCAAGAAACTGGATGGACCCTGGACAAATTGAGGTCGCGGCGCAATCCAATTATTTCAGTATTCTACAGTAGCTGCGCAGTAAGCTCACCAACGGCGCGGTCGCAAAGCGGAGCAGCTGATATGCTGGTAGTAGGTTCGGCCAATAAGGAGAGAGGTGAAGATGAATTGCAAGTGAAAGAGGAACCGGCCTTTATCTGGTCAAGGATTGGTATCAGGAAGTTTAGGCTCGATGCGGTAGTTATTAAGGAGAATGGGAATAAGAAAGGTACAGAATGGGGGTTGTTTGATGAGGGTTTGGAAGAGAGGATGATATTGCAAAGATCCAATGTAAGGGAAAGTCAGAGCATCCACTCGTCGTCAATTACGTGGAACGTGGAGAGATCCTTACTGGATAAGTACCTTTGCAACGGAAGAAGGCACGGAGTACGCGGCCATCTTTTCCTCACGTTTTCGGTTTTCCCACATGGGATCTAACATAGGAGCTACCTAAGATGGGACGAGGAAGGTGATGATGACAGCAAGCACAGCCAGGCCAGTGCAAGCCCAGAGGTTACTACCCATTGATGGAAGTGACACGGACGGCCCGCTTTCGTGCGCTCAACGACAAGTCTCCTTGAGGACAAGTTACCCCTGAAACTTGATGATACTGTGATCAGTAACTTGCCATGGTGGATGAATCTGTAAGGAGTAACCGTCTGGAAGAAGCCGTTTCTTACGACGTGAGCACGCTGTAACATGCGCAGCCACAGGGGCTACTATGCAGCAGCGAGTGAGAATCTGGACGCCTCTTGGCCAATACGATTTGATTAGAAAAATAATACATACATATTCCGAACAACGAGGCTATCATCGCCAAGACCTTGTGAGATAAACAAACCCGACTTCAACAGATTCCATCCTTGTCCCTTGAGTCAAACAAGTTTGTCCCAATCACAATTTTGACACTTAATGCGCCCGCCAACCAATTTGACCCAATTGAGATCTACCTTCATCTCGATTCAGATATGTTACCTAGACGGTTCGCTGATGGCACAATGTGCAACAATGGTGCAATAACTTGACTTGCCCGAGCGAGCTAGACTGCCCTGACAGAAAATCAAACCCGTCAGGAGTTGCGGCTTGCTGTTTGCCGGGCTGGTGCACATATCCTGGATCGCAATTCGTCTCACCAAGTGACGCATACTGTTGATCGCGAAATACAGTGCCACTTTCGAATAAGGTTGCAGAACAAGCCTTTTCTAGCGTTACGTTGGAGATTTCGAAACAGGCGAGGGCAGGGGTTGTCCGCGGAGCATCTCTGTTATAGCCTCTCAGTCGCTGCTTCGAATCCTGTTACAATGGAGCCTGCTTGCGTGTCGGCGATCAAAGGACCACGATCATCGTGAAAAGAGCGGAGACTTGTTGTAAAAGGGGATCCAGATCAAGAACCCCCGTGAGGGGCGGAAAAATCAGCGTTTCTTTGTAACGAGCGAACAGGGAAATATTTGGCTTTCGGCATGGGTATACGACGTGATTTGGCGACCGTTCCTAAATCTTGTGTAGCGGGAAAATCTGTGTGCACTTCGCGAAGCAGTTTGCGTTTCGCATAGGTGAGCAAACATCTGACAAAGTTCTCATCTCGGTCTCAAGTGCCGAGCTCCTCTGTTTCATTCCTTACAGGGGGCTCGATGGCAGCAGCAGTGGTATTCTTTGTTCCAGAACATTGAAGAGGCATGGCTCTAGATAGTCTAGGCATGTGATGATAGAATTAGGAGCATTCAGTCTAGAATTAGGAGGCCTTGAGATTAACTTTATGACTGGGATAAAGGGTCAGAGTTCTATCATCTCCCCTTCACAATATCTTGGCTCTTGTTTGCGGTCTAACACTGTGACAGATAAGATTGAGTGGGATACGAACTGGAATGATAACAGGACAGCCAAGCTCAACTTCATTACTTCATGCCGACAAGCCGTAGCCAAGCGTCATGCTGTTGGATTGCGTCTTCCCAGCGAGACATTAATTGTTGGGACTGTTGATTACAATGCCGTTCGAGGTTGTTGGTCAACATGCGTTTTCCAATATTGCTAAGCAGTTCGTTCACCTTGTGATCTGTGAGAATGACCTCTCGAGTCTCCAGGCTGTGTCTGGCCAGTTCGGACTTACTGTAAATTGTAATTACATATCCATGGTGGTCGTAGGATAGGATCTATGCTCCGTAGAATCCATAGCGTCAGCCAAAATTCATGTGCAGCTCGATTTAAACCCCGATGCTTGCTGACGAAGCACTAAATCGGTGATGCTTGTTCAGCAACTCCTTGAGTTCATCGTAGACGCGCGCAGAAACCATTCCGGATTTTCAACAATTCTTGTCTGTTCATCAGCTTTCTAGGCCAAAGCCGACTCTAAGCAGCCCGGGATTAAGCCATTATCGAAGGCGAACTCTTTACGAATCCGAAAATTCCGTCCACTTACAAACTTGCCGAGGGAGTGAGTACCTAGGTTCGGAAACAAAATCATATTCTTGACATGCCATGTCTGCGCCTATTACAGGACATGACATAGGGCGCGCGCGCAGTAATAAACGCCCGAGCTAGTTGTCTTGGTGCTCTGTCTAGTATCATGGACTTTAGCGTATGTAGACCAGCGGCCCGTAGGCACCACTCTTGTTAAATCCGTAGACTACGTTGAACAGAACTGTGAATCGGTATGATGAACTCTGGTTTTTGGTGGTTTCGGAATTCAAGATCCTACTAGGTCAGCATGATCTTCACCAACCTATCATGTTGCATCCCGTCTTCCCTTTGCGTCTGCAGCCCGACGTAGGTTAGCCCTCCACGTTGAATAGGATGTCACCCTTGATGGAGGGCAAGGTTTTTCTTGGCACAGAGTAATCATGATAATCCCAGCCATGAGAGGTCGGAAGCAAGCTCCCCCGCCCCCATTTCGAAGAGCATGTTGTACGACATAGGAGCTCAAGAAGCTCTGATCTGCATAATAATATGTAGGTTGACAACGTGCAGATGTGCGTTATCGAGTGCTACCACGCGTAATAATAAACTGGTGGATGGATGGGCCATGTGTTGTACACCAACAGCATGATATTCATAGCGACGAAACAAAACAAAACAAAACAAACAAAGGAATCGACTGCGAGACCGATCCTCCTCATGATGATGGATCCTACAGCCCTAGCAGCTGCATCATGATTTTATTCCTATTTGGGTAATAATCGTGGACTTGACAACCCTTCAATTTGTCAGCCCAGCATCTCCAAGGTCCGGATTCTGACACAACGGGCTTTGCTCTTTGCCCGGCAGCCGCCACAACGAAGGGATTCAGATACAGATAGACAAGGGATATTAGCAACAGCAACAGCAACAGCTTCCAAGAAGAGGCCAATCTTGGCTTACTCTGCCACAGAGTTTAATTGATTAATTATCGTCGTTCGCTTGCCACACCCCGGCCTCTCGGTTCTTGTAGACTCTCCGAGGATGCCGAGTCAAGCCCCGCTCCTGAGCGGACTTACAGGCTTAAGTCCCAGCATTTGCATAATCAATAGGGCTCTTCGGCTCGGGTAGGCACTGTTTGTAAGGCATTCGATTGCTGAAGGTAGAATAGGGAAAGCCCTCCAAAGACAAGATTAACTCGCCATGTCAAGATCTGGGGTCACATATAGGTGCATGTACTGATAATACCTGTACCTCGACGAATAGTTAGTGCACTAACTGCAAAACGAAAGCCTTCCGTCTTGTCGGGTCTGATTCTTAACATGATCTCCACCTTGATCGGCGATGGAACCCGCATTTCATGTCTTCGTCCGGAGCGCGCCCTCTAAAGCCGCGGATATAGTCTCCTGTACGGGTACGAATTGCTTCTGTAATTGGACCCTGAGGTGCACAGGTCAGCCACACCTGTACAGTAGGAGTTCTGCTTAGTAGGTAGTGAGTTGGCGTTGGAACTTTGGCCTTGTCCGGAAGCTCCAGCAGTTACAACCGCAGGACTTGAGGCCTAAACCCGTCCATGGAATCTGGAGATTTGCAAGCATGACAAAACGGGCCAGAAGCCACGCCCTTGTTGGACTTGACTGCTGTACAAGTTGTAGCTGAGATGTAGCGTACCTTGGGTCTGTAGTTGCAGTACGCCCTACACGCCCCCCTAGCTTGGATACTTTTACGGCATGCCATGGGTTGGGTAATCAGAATGGATGGATCTCGTTATCCGTGGTGTTGACCTCCATCTTAAATACCTTGGCTGATCCTGTCCTGCCTTGCCCTGGCCTTTTTGTGTGTTTGTAGTTCATCATTTCATCACTAGTACTCCGTATATTGATTGACGTTAGAACATCTCACGAACACGATCTTACCAATACTCGAAATAATTAAAGTCGACCATCATTATTAAACTTCCTTCGGAGTTCGGGGATTGCGACTTTTGCATCCACAAACCGCTTACACAACCAAGCCAAGCCGACAGGACCATATAAGTTGCCGCCTCCCGCCATCAATCCGCCCCCGATAGCATATCCGCGAGCAATAACGTTATATATACCAACTCAAATCGTCCGGTCAATTTCACAAGCCTTCAATTCTTTCAGTTATTCGACGGTAGTACTCAGATGTTATCATAAGGTTTCCAACACACCCGAATCCTCGTATTGCGACATTAGACTGCCACAAGGCGTCTCATTCAAATACTCGCTTCAACCCCAACATCTACATCAAGAAACAACATAATCATGGCGACCGAAACCGATACTCTCTCTTTCTCGTTACCAACTAGTACTGCTCCTACCGATTTTTCTGAATCCACATGCATGCCTCACTCGACTCCCTTTTACCCAGTCCCCGACAAGCCAGCCGAGTGGGATTCTAGAATACCACCACTGCAGCCGACCCCACAATCACAAGATACTGCATCAGGGGGTGGATGTTTCAACGACGGAGGTCTTTTATATAGAGTTCAGGCTGAGCGCGAATGTCGAGAAGGACCTGGCAAGTAAGTTGGAAGAAGCATCTAGGATTGCCGAATTGGTCCGGACGTTGAAATGCTGACTATACTTTGGTACTTCTTAGAACCGTTGAAGAGGCCTGCCAACGCTCTCTTAACCACTTCCCATGCCCTGGACTCGCCTTTCCGATGCCTGCCCTCGACTTTGACTTTCGAATCGCTGTTCGTTTAAATCAAGAAGCTGTCCACGTTGACTCAGGCAACACCAAGGAAATTACAACCGTAGCCGCTGGAGTGTGGTGAGTTAGCTGCTTTTGCTTCTTATGAAGGCTACCTATAGAAGGCCAACTAACTTGTACTATAGGTCCGGATCTTTTGGCCACGGCCGCGTCATTGTGCGTTTTTCCCTTTTTTTTCACACGCCCCCAACCCCTTTCAGAATCCTACACTTTATCCAATTCGTGGCTGACTGAGGAGGATTTTTTGTGTGGTGTATAGGCAGGCGGATATGATCTTGGCCAGGCACGCGGTTTTAGGCCCATGAGGCTTGTCGAGGGCGCCTTTGTCGTCCAAACAAGTGATGAACAGCCTGCACTGTAAGTTTTCAGAATTCTTACAAGTCACTAGACTTGGGTTTAACTCATCGGCCAGTCTCGAAATGCGCACTCGCGGTTCTCTCTCAGGACCCGCAGATGTTCTCGACACTCTATTAAGCCCTCGGGCCCCCAAGGACATTGACCCACGACGATATGGATTCCGCATGTTCGCCACGTTCAAGACATCCGACAAGCGTTACGCCGAAATCGTCAACTGTGGATTATGGGTGGCCAGTGGTGCCTGGCGTGGCGAGCATTTGGTTATCGAGTAAGTCCCTCTCTTGAGTCATAGTCCCCATCTTACAAGGCCGTGCCTAATCACAAGACGCAGTGCCTACCGTGTTACATAAAAATTCACAAATCACCAGCAAGCGAAAGATCCGAATGACTTGGCTTGACTTAACAGAAACGACATATTTAGCATTGCATAAGGGATCCCGACTGGATAGCGGATCCCTCGGCGCACCACGGGAGTTGGTCTTTAAACAGCCGAGTCAGTTTTCGACCCGGTTAGCAAATAGGAGGAAATGGACGGATGATGACGATGCATTGAGCGGCGTAGACATTGGATCTTGAGACTTTCCCATCTCTTCCTTAATCCTCATTTGTTTGGGTAGTGATGAACTGAATGACCTGCCTACTCAAAACCATATAACGTTATTTGACGACAAGCTGACGTTCCATATCAATTTTGGTGCATGTAATTCCATCCGGTACTTACGTCGGTCTCTTACTCGGGCCATAATACACCGACGGGGTGTTTCCGAGTTATCATTATCAAGCAAGAACATTCTCCTCCTTTGGCGGCTATCATGAACCAATTCTTGATCAGTCGGTCACACCAATTTCTATTGCTTATTGGGACTATGCCCGAAGGTCAGACGGCCTCTGGTTTGGTTCTGGCTGGTTGATTCATAATCACTGTCTCTCGAGCTGACCCAAATCATCCGGATCGGCGGCCCACCCAAGCCCTCAACTCCTCAATTATCGAAGTCAACTTAGATCTCGATACTGTCAGATTGGCTTGTTTTGTGTGGCAGTTGTGCATACCCGCGCATTCCGACTCGGACGCCGTGGACTTTGTTCTATGGGGAAACTGTCAGCAAAACACAATGCTAATCTAAGATTCGCATGCAAGGTTACTTGCCATGTAGATCTGATGCAACACAGTCTTGCTGCCGTGTCCCTATCTCACTTGAGCTTAATCCGGAGTTCCAGACAACTGAGCTTCCTCAGGCGACTCTGATCCTCCTCGTCTCCACTGGCCACCACATCGTCCACGGCTCCGACGGTTCCTGTCGTGATCTCCACCTCACAGTCTCCCTCGTGCTCAAACCAACTCGCGACCGCGAGGATCTTCTCAATGGCTTTACCCGTTCCTGCCAGTGTCACGGCAGCACTGTCCACATCTCCACCGCTATTTCGCTGCAGCGCCTCAACACGCGAGTGTAGGGACGCGTACTTGGGTGCTGCGCCAGTTGTCTTGAGTGAGTCGTCAAGCTGTTTACGGGCGCGTTTGACCACAGCCATGAACGGTGTCCTTGAAGACACGTAGATGATGCGAGATTTGGAGGATGCTGGCGGCTGGCGCCTAGTTAGAGGGCGTTTCTCAACACGAGCGCCTGGGAAGTGTTAGTCACACATTCGTAGTATTTTTGTGAGAACTGTACCTTCTGAAATAGCAGGCAGCTTACTCAAGGTACCATATACCTTGTTTGGAGCCTTGGAAGCCTCGGTCGAAGCCATGTTGTCGTTTTTATGAGATTTGGCTGCCTGATGCTGAGTAGCACATGAATCTTCAAAAGAACTTTTCAACAGGTTTTAAAGGAATGTGCTCAAACAAATTCAACTTTGTAAATGCCACGAGTCCTCCTTTTGAATCGATTGTTTCTAGCCACCTCAGTTCTAAGGATGCTTGAATATGGATGATGCCTAGCGTGAGCAGAAGTTGAAGTGGTGGGAAGAAGACATGAATTCGGAGTAGAAAGGAAGAGTAAAAAAGGTCTGAGATGCGGACACCGCCACTACTATCGCGATGCTCTCACGGACTGCGGTGAGAAAACGACCTTCAAATCAATACTTTCCAAAGATTTGATTTAGATGATGAGAACAATTTTTATAAGATGTTAATAAACTTTATATCACTGTCGTACAAGTAAAATCTTCCTTTCAAAGTTGAGCATGAGAGCGCCACAGATCTGTGGCGCAGCTCATGCACCCCAAATGTAGCGTTTCTAGGGGCCCAGTGGCCCACTATAGACGTCACATTGAAGCTGTCGGCTGAGCTCACCTAGAGCCAATATTCTGTCGGGCTACTCGTCCATCTCCAACTCGTTCCTGATCAGTCTCGGTCCACCATCGCCATAACCTCATCGCCGTTATCCTCTCTCATGGCTGCCTACCTTGCTACCCGAGAAGTATCGACCAGCTAGGCACCTATTCATAATGTCCATTGCAATCTGGCCCCCTGTCTCGCCGGCCGAGCTCAGACTTAAAGCCTCCGAAACCCAGGTACTGCGACCTCCTGCGACAAAGAGAAACGAGAGGAAATAAGCCAAGAAAATATGCTGATCTACTTTGATAAGGCGCGCGAACTCGATTGGATCGTCGACGAGACACTCGAGATCTGCCGCGATCTTAAACATGGCCTTGAGGATTGCTATGCGCTCCTCGCGCCTATCGATCCGGGCAGTACACTCGTCATGAGTACGCCGCGTAACGAAAAAGTGAAGGGCACGCTCACTCGTGTCGGTACTCGTATTGTTAAAGGCGTAAGACTGCCTGTTGAGCTCATGTCTCCTTGCATGCAGCTCCAGCTCCAGTTTCGTTCTGCATGCTGACGTCCTTCGATCGCAGACTATACACCTCCAGCTTCGAACGATACCTCCACAGACCCTGTCCCTCTCGCAGTCCAAAGCCATTCATATCCAAGGCCTCGATGCTTTGCATGGCTACCTAAACCAGTCCATAGATCTCCTCGCTATTACTTTGTCTAAACCACAGGACGCTAGCTCACTCGCCTCTACTCTCAGCATCCTTGCTGATTCTCTCTCCGATTCATCAGCTATTCTTAAAGGACCTCCTCTAACAGACTCTGATCCTGCTTGGCAGATGTGCTCGTGTTCACCAGATCAGTTTTTGCCATCAATCGGGCCCAACCTCAGCTTTTATCTAGGTCTTCAAGAAAGCTGCATAATTCTGTGGCTGCGTGCTCTAGAACCTGTTCATGCGCATGTTCATTTTGGCACCAAGCTCGGTCTAGCCTTTGGAACTGTACGTCGGCTGGAGCATGACGAGATGGACACCGTTTTCCGGTATAATACACAGGGGTCCAACATTGGCGGCTCGAAGCGGGGCAGTGCCCGCCATACCCCGGAGCCAGGATCGTCCGCTGCAGAAGTGGATAGTAATGATATTCAGGAAGTCTATGTCCGGGAAAAGGTACGCGTCGAAAGCGCAGATCCGAGTCTCATATCCATTCAGTCCAAGCTTAGCTACCTCAGTCACATGCTTGGCCAAGCCCGAAGGAACATTGCTGAGGTCCTAAGTGTTGACTCTTAGAAGTGAGGGGGAAGGCCATGTGAGCAGCTTTGCATGTAAACTGATTGGATACCCCTGGCGTTAAGGTGACAATGGTTATTGTTGGGCGGGGTTTTCGCTCCCAAGCTTGTTTCGAATTATCATAGGCTTCGAAAGCCTTAAATCGGTATCACTATATGTCGCGATGTTATGAATACTCGTTCTTCGGTTTCAGATGAATTTGTAGAAATTTAGATAATACATCTATCCATGCAATCCATAATCCACATTCCACCGCTCCTCTGCTAAAACCGTAAAGACTCTTGACATAAACAAAATGGAGTATGCTGTAAAAACGTCAAGAGACAGCCTCTTATCTCGTACAGGAGGCATGTTCAGCCTGGATTTGACCAGGCGGGTGAGATGATCAGAATACTGTGCAGTGAGAGCGGCAGCAGTGTTGTCGCTTGAGCATTTATCGAACAGGAGACCAAGGCATTGGGACGAGAATCCTTGACTTCATGCTCTGGATAAGAGGCACTGTCTTGTGGACTGTGTCGCTCCAGCCCTCGACCTGCCAGCTCTGTTCACGACGGCCTCGGCGCTCCTCAAGATTGGCAAACTGCCACAGATGGTGGACTGTGTTAAGATCGCCGATCTGAACGAACCAAGCGCCAACACCCTCCATAACCTCACGGCGGGCCTTGAGACCTCGTCGCCAGTGTGTCTCCCACTCCAGCAGGTTGCCGGGATGTAGCGTGTAAGAACGCAACTCAAAGATGCCACCGAGCGACCGTGGGGGGGTCGTTGGCCAGAAAGAGAATTCTTGCATAAGAGAGACATTCTTAGAGTTGATTAGGCCCTTTAGCTTATTATCAAAGTCGGCAAATTCGGGATGGTGAGTAATTGAGTATCGGGATTGATGGTAACCTTCGTATTTTTGGTATTCCCAGATGTGGACTGTTGAGACGGTTAGTTGTCAGAAAGCAAAATGCAATTAATCATAACCTACCGAAGGTATCACAATCGCCAACTTCTGTCCTCCAGCTTCCGACCAAATTCACCTTGTTCTCCGGGGCGTTCGCCATCTTGGGATACCATTTCCCGACGAGATCGACATATTCGTCAACCTTCTCAGGCTTGACTTCGTGAAGAACGATCGAATGGACGTACTTGCCACGGGCAAGAACTTGACTGAAGCTTGCTTCGAGCTGAGCATCGAGCTCACGACCCTCCTTGGTACCGTAAATGAGATTCGTCAAAGGGCCCGCCTTACGGGAAGGTTCAGGCTCCTTCACCTCCTCAGAGCGTCCTACATGGTCATTCTGTGAGCCCTCGACCGACGCGTTGAAAGGAACGTTAGCAGACTGCGGGTGAGAGGGCAACGAACTGGCTTCTCGCTTCTTCTGTGCCTCGACCAGGTGATCGCGGAAATCCTTCTGTTTCTGACTGAACTTATCGACCTCTGCATGTGTAGGGTTGACATCTCCCAGTGAAGGTGTGCGACCGTTAAGGATAGCAGTCGAGCTCAGAGCTCGCACGCCTGCAAGAGGAGTGACGGCAGCGGCGCGTGCAAATTGACGACTGAGCATTTTGAGGATGGTTGGAGCTTGGAGCTTTGATTGAGGTGCGGTGAGGAATGGGAACGCAAAGTCTCGAGGTGGATGGGGCGCAATTGGTGTCTAATAAAGCTGACACTGGCGCGGGCGCGGGGAGATTGCGGGCGATCTTGCAGATGACAACAACGTTAAAACGTCAAACGTTGGAGTTGTGCGGTTGTAGATCTTGGAGGGACCGAGACGGACAGGGGAGATGCTGAAAGGAGAAAATACACCGAGGGAACGGAAGCAGAAGGTCAGATGCGGCAGGATTGGTGGCAATCAAATGCTGGCAGGGCACAGCAGAAGCGGGAAGGCAGGCGTTTAAGCGTCAAGGTGGTATCAAAGCACCTTTTGGTTGAGATTGCCCTGGCACTGGCAAACCTAAGGAGGAGGGCGAAGCGCGTGGACGATTGGGCAGCTTAGAGTTGGAGGGACGGAACGGCTTTCGGTTACACGCCCAGTGAATGTATAATTCACCCCGCACTTCTTGTGTGAGTTTTGGTTGTTTTTAATGACGAGTAAGACGAGTACAGACTCTATGAACCTTTGACAGCGAAACAAGGACAAAATAGAGTGATTTGATTGAGGGAAACAGGAGTGATGAGATCAGACGGTTTGAAGTACGTACACTACCTTCTTAAAGCTGGAGCTTGAGGAGCTATCTGATGATGTCACCCCAGCTTTGTCACGTGTAAACCTAAGCTTCCATTAGCGCGTCAAAGAATGCGGGGTTCGGTTCGGTTGGGCCTGCTGTTCCTCAGCTCTGGCAAGGTACGTACCCACCTACCTTACTCAGCAACTCCCAAACTCTTTCTGCCTCAGCCTCAAGGCACACAGAAAACCATCCGGGCCGGGCTCGGCTTCGGCAGAACCCGCTCGGAGCTGTGTCGTTCGGAAAAAGGCTCGTTCTGTAGCAATCTCAATCTTGAAGCGATACAGTCCATCAAACCGAACCTACCTCCCACGATACCCACGAAATCCGTCATCATGTCTTGGCTCGGTGTTCAACCCCTCAAGAAGTTCAACGCTCCCTTCTGTATGTTCAATTGCGAACCGTCCATCTGCGCCATCGTGAACGTGTCTCGCTGACTCCTCCATTAGTGAAGCCTTACTGGCCCTTCTTCGCTGCTGGTACGTGATGTTGCGCAATTTATCCGACAAAACGATTCTTTCCCGATCATATAGCGCCGCGCCCGACTTCGATTGATCTTTTGATGAGTTTCGGACAGCAATTGATTCTTGATATAGGTGTTGTCATTGCCTACGGCGTCAACTCCGCCCAGACCGCGATGATGAACTGTACGACCCCCATCAGATGAGCACAGGGCGACGACTAATTAAATATAACAGCTGCCGAGTGGAAGAACGACCCCCGCAACCCCAACGCCAAGTCTGGCGGTCACTAAGTTTGATGGGAAAGGAAATGGGATTTCGTCCAGCTAGCATGCATAATCGACCCGCTCGAACGCGAGGCCATGGTTCACGAGATGGAATTGTAACATAGAATCAAAAAAGGGGCTTCATTGACCTATACAACGACCATACGAAAGTTGCCCATGGATATAACTGCGAACGACGAATACCCTCGAACTCCGGATGTCCGATTGTGCGGGAAGCAAGACCAAAGTCTGGTCTGGTTATGTGACATGTACAACCCTTGACTCACTCTGAAATCTACCATCATGCTCCGTGGTTTATTTCTATTTTTGTGCAAGGAAGATGAACTATGGCCCAATACTCACCGCGACATACTGGCTATTAAGCTCTTGTGGATGTAGTGGTCCATCATCATGGCCACATGATATCTCGTTTCTGTACTTACTTTGTGCCGTGTCTGTGTCTATTTCATGCAGATGCATCCAATTGCTTCCAGGCCTCTCAATATAATCCTCCGACAAGAAGGCTTATGCGTCAAGACGTGAAACTGTTGACAACAGCTATACTGGATATGATTAGTGGATAGCCTCCCATATTAGATCTCAACTGTGGATGAAACTGCAAGTTTAAGAGAACATGTCTAAAGACCTTGATTAGCCAGCCATTGCTGAATTGTTGACAACGTCCGTGGTGGGGTTAAAGTACCGCCATGTTCAGTAACGGCCCGACGCCCTTTGAGAGAGATTTCTCCCACTGACAAATCATAAGAGCGTCTTTCTACTAAAATTGTTATTATTGCTCTCCACGCTCGACTCATACGGCCTACAACCTTGTTATCAACACTGATTTAATCCCGCTCCAACATCCCATTACTTCTCTATAGATGCGTTTTCTTCTTAGTACTTTTTCTGCTGCTAGATCAACTGTGACTACGATTAGAAGGGCCTCATCTTTCTTTCCTCCATACAAAGTTTGCTTATCTACAATGACCGCGACAACAGCTCCCAAGCCGAATGGCAATGGAAAACACGAGGTCAAGATTCTCATGCTTCATGGTGAGTAACCATGACATTCATGCAAAGAGACGCATTCCAAATGACTCTCGGTCACCTTTAGCATACCCTGGACTCACTCGTAATCTCACAAGTCCCTCACTGACATTTATCACCAGGCTACACACAATCTGGCGCTCTATTCCGAGCCAAAACTCGTGCCTTGGAGAAGACACTTGTCAAATTACTCAACCCTGTCTCACTTCTCCCTGTCTTCCTTTATGCCACTGGTCCCAACCGTCTAAGTCCAGAAGACATCCCAGGCTATCAACCCCCTGAGGAGCCCCAGCCAGAGGACTACCAACCCGATACATGGGCATGGTTCCGCAAAGATGAAGCCACCGGAAATTATCGACTGTTCGACGAGGGCATGGCTACCGTTGGACAGGCCATTCGAGAAGCAGAGGGCATCGATGCAGTGTGTGGTTTCAGCCAGGGTGGTGCCATGGCCGCTCTTGTAGCAGCTGCTCTTGAGCCAGAACGCACTCTGCCTGAAGGAAGGGAGGGAGATTGGGCGAGAGGCCTCAGAGAAGCAAACTCTGGAAAGGCTCTTAAGTTCGTCATTTCGTACTCCGGATTTTGGGCCACCCCCAACTCGCTCCAGTTCTGCTATGAGCCCAAGATCAAGACTCCTTCGTTACACTTCCTTGGTAGTCTTGACACAGTGGTTGACGAGAGTCGAAGCAGAGCTCTCACAGATCGCTGTCAAGACCCTCTCGTACTTGTTCACCCAGGAGGTCACCACGTACCTGTGTCCAAACAATGGGCAGCGCCTCTGGCTGGCTTCATCAAGGAGCATGGTCAGAATAATGAGCCTAAAGCAGAGCTGTAATGAAAAGTCTTGTCAAGGGATGATTTTTGTTACGACGTTCTCATTGAATTTTGGGAAAACGCATATAGACTAAGACGAATACGAATAGATAGACTTGGTGAAATACACCAAATACCGTGTCATACGTCCTCATCCCGAGGACTATCTAACCTGTATAATTACAGACCACCCAAACCGTCATGAATTATGAACTGCTCTATCCTGTACTCCAAAGTCTTATTTAGCAGGCTGGATTCGCGCCATCATCTCCTCCTTGGTGATGAGATGATCAATTCTTTCCAATAGTCCCAGGAGACTCTTCATGTTGTGACTCCATTCGTTGAGGACATCGTCAGCATCTCTAGGCTTTGCGAAGCTTACAATTCGTGCGGGTCGGTCGATTTTGGCGTAGACAGTCTTGGAAGTTACAAGCTCGCTGATGTACTTCTCTGTCTCGTCCTCGGCAAGATCAAGTAGCTGAGTCAGGCGGCTCATCTGGATGCGAGTATAGTACTTGGCAATAACTCGGACGTTATGCTCAATCACTCGCTTTCGCAGATCCTGCCATCGCTGGTGAGCCTTGTCGTCCGAAGATTGACCAAGCTGGGCGTCAAAGACATCGGTACTGCAGAGGTGAGGGCCGAATCTCTTAGAGATCTCTGGCCATCGCATCAACTCATGCACAGTAAAGAGTCGCAGAAGTTCTGCCTCGGCTGGAACTTCAGAGTTGCGTGTGTCTTTGTGGATTCGGTGAAGGAGGTCGTGCTGTTCGTTGTCATAGGGAGCTAGGATGACAAAGTAGATGATGCGTTGCAGGACCTATGGTTAGGAAATTAGCAAAGAAGATCAATACTTCAGAGGCAGTCAACGTACAGGTCGAAGCTTGGCCGGGTCTTCCTCGACTGCTTCCGTGTCCAGAACCTGCCGATAATGCTTGCACACATCCAGGTACTTCTCCTCGTGCTTGGCAAGGATGATCTGCTGCTCGTAGTATCGCAGCTTCAGATCAGTTGTGTCATCCTCCTTCTCTTCAGGAACCTCCTCGCCGCGTGCCTTCTTCTTTTCACGCTCCTTTTGCTCCTTCTCAAGCTGCTCGGCCGTCTTTTTAGGCTTGCGAGAAAGATAGCGAGTGCTGATCTTGCGTCCTAGAATAGCAGCCTGTGTCCAGTCTCCGCTCTCAATACATAGCTCAACCTGCGCCAAAATAAACTCGGTCTTTTCCCGTCGATCCATGGAACCAAAGGTCTCGACTTGCAGCTCGCAAAGAATCTCGGTGGCGGATTTTAGATCACCTTGCTTCTTCTTAATGTCGGAAAGGATCTTGGTCACACGGGCTCGTTCGACTTCGACGAAGATCTTTCCTTCTGTTACTGTTCGCAGAGTCTCGATTACAGACAGCTTGGTCTTGAGGTCGGGAGTGTCGTCAAGGAAGCCCATGACGGTCTGGACCATCTTGGTGATGGCTTGCTTGAGCTGACTGTGCTTCTTGGACAAGACCAAGGTCTGGTCGTTCAACAAGCTCCAGTCGCCCGCGTTTTTGCATAGTGTGACGATTGCGATCAGAACTCGTGATGTGGACGCAAGATCGGAGGCCTAGTACTGGGTTAACGGCGAAAGGGATTGAGCAGGCATGTACCAATGCATACTTGTCGGGTTTGCTTCTCGAGCGCAGCAAGCTTCTCAATGGCGCCTTGGAGGTTACCGGACTAAGCAGAGCGTCAGAAAAAGTCCAATATCGGTAGCTCAAAGCTCAAAAACCTACCGCAGCCAGCTTCTCAGCTTCGGGAAGCTGCTGGTCAACCTCCTTCGAGAAGTCCTTCTCGGGCTTTAAAACTCCGTCAGACATGGTAGCGATCGCGATGTAGGCCCCTCAAGATCTGTAATTATCGGTCAAGGTTTGAATTGGAGGGTTCGAGTTCAGGGATCGTTGGTGTTCAATGTTGTTGCGATGAGTTTAAGGTCGTGGGGGCGTGTTTGGTTTAGTCCAAGCTGGTCGATTCAGTGACGAGGCTCACGCAAGAGGCTCCTGCCTGCCTGTCATTAGGTCCCCACCAAGCGAAGCAGGACCAGGCCTGGAATTTAGTGGGACCGATTCCGGATTCTCCGTCATCCAACTTTGAGGGCACGTGACCCATTTCCTCAACTACAGGTACTAGGTTCAATGACGATGTCACCACGCAGTCAAGCTGATTTCATGAGATCTGAAAGTGCTCTCAGAGAGTTTCTTGCTAAAAACTCTGCAGGGCTTGAGGAAATACGAACCTAAATTTGGACGGTCTTGGACATGTTCATTCACTTAAGGTAACAGACTGCCTAATGGAAGCTTGCAACGTACTCTGTGTTATTTATTTAGGTTAGGAACTAACGAAAGGGAATACGAAGACGAATTTGCAACAAACTGTCACGATACGGTAGAACATTAGCATAAATGAGTCTTTGTATTCTTTCTAACTTACATAGGGTCTTCAACTCCTGAGCCAACAAGCTCAAAATACGAGTTATAGTAAGAGATTGTTTTGCAATTTGTTCCTTTCGTGGTAATAACTATAGCTATAGCCATATCAAGAAGATAGTATCTTCACTTGAAGATATCTGGAGTCTGAAGTTTACAATTGTCAATCAGTAATTCTAAACGTTTCCCAGAACGAGGTCTTGAACGCTTTATCTATCACAAAGCTTGGAGAGAAATGCTAACCTAGACTCAAACCTGGTATTTTTTCACATCAATTGACAAAGCCAAGGTCAGAAGGACGTAATAGATATAGAACTACGGAAGGAAGAATACTTGGGCAGATCTCAAGATAGGGGCAGGCTTGTCATCGCACACTAATTGCGTGAATGCCCCGACTTGTGCGAAGAAGCGATTGAGGCCACTTTGCCAAAAACTCGACATACTGGGATTTGGAAATCAAGCGACACCCGTTCATTCATTGCAACTTACACTTGTATTGTATTGTCGAAATGAATGCTCGAAATGAAGTCTGAGCGAAGTGAGGATTTCCAAAATGTTTTCCAGAATTGAGAAGCAGAAATTTTTGATTTTGATGTATAAGTTGCCCTCTGAAGTGCCTACAGTCCCCATCAACGAAACAGAATCACAGTGTCATATTGCAGACTAACTGTAAGTGCAAATTCATTATCAAGGAGGCATATAATCTAAGAGGGTGCAATAGGAATCGCGTAGATACGAGCCGAGATCAAAGCGTTGGACGCCTTCTACCTAGTATAACCTCAGCCTCTTCGAAATCTGTATATATCTAGATTTGTTCAGCCTAGTGAACTACTAGGATGTTTGCTTCGCCGATAAACTTTAACGGTAGCTAGAATGGCGTCGGTAAGAGTTGCAATATAAAGAAGAGACTGAGACGGTACGAGAATAGATGCGTCTAGAACGACCTGTCCCTTCAGCTTGAAGTAAACTTTTTGTCACGCTTGCCCCATTAGTCCTTTTATACAAGATGCGATATGCATTTATAGCTGAAATCAGCTAAAGTCGTTGATGAAACCCCTTAACGGTATAGCTATATGATTATGGATTCTGCCCCCTTTTGTACTGCTGACACATCCCTAAGATGTAGTTTTAACCTCATACTGGAGATGTTTCAAGTCTGGCGGTATAATGTTGGTAACAATTGTAGTTTTGGACTTGGAGATACCCCTGATACGATACTGATTATGTACAACTGATAATATGTACTCAAATCATAGAATGTCAGTAATATACCCATACATTCGGTATTCAGCACGATTTTCTACCTAAAGAGTTGAAGAAAGCCCATAGTCGAGCGATGCTCATGTAAGACGTTCCTGAGAAATGAGTCATCATAGTTGAAGTCTTTTCAGAGACTGCCAACAGAAATCCTTTAAGAGTCCAAAAGCAGATTCAATAGGCGGCCTATTCTGGAATCACTTGAGAAGGGCCAAACCTAGGAGCCGCTCGTATTGACTTATCAGCCTACAGGATGACAGCTCCTAGTACAAGCAGGGGATGTTGCTTCACCAAAGCCAACACACAGAGATTCTAAACCGCAAAGTTTAGATCAACTATACAGGTTACTTTATGTATCTGTCACAAGACAATACATGCTAATTTGACTTAAGAACAGCCGTCGTTATCCTGTCATGGAAGACTGTTGTTCTGAATGGCGAGTAAGATATCATCAAAGTCGTGATAGACTCTAGGCCAAGCCCAAATACATCGCACTATATGCAGCTGAGACCCCACAGCACATAGATCATAAGATTCTGGTAATCAATCCTGACAATATGTAAATTGGCTGGCTATGTTTCCAATAAACCGATTCCAAACCGGCTTTTCCCCCATATAAATTCGCATTTAGGTCCAGAAAAACCTGGAGACATAGAAAAGTTCAGTTAAAGAACCACTTATCACTGTTCGTGGGGGCTCGCCCTGTTCTTTGTCCTCTGACTCTTCACTTAGCTATTGATATGGGGTACTATAATTCGGTAGAGGCGATGGCGAAGAGAGAGCTCAAAGTCGGTACAGTATCCAATAAGAGCAAAAACTTGTTAGTCGATACGGATCGTCCAGTCATGAGCGAAGCAGACATGCGTATCTTACTACCACTAATTCTTTCAATGTCTATTGTAAAGTCTTATAAGCTGTAAAATAAAAAGCAATTAGGGCTTACTAGTCAGGCACAACTTGTATGATCTAATTCCCTGGCGTGAAACACTGAGACATGACGCCAGACTGGGATAACTAGCTTCGATTAAATATTGAAGAGAGCCAAACGGTTTATATCGAGACATTGATCTGATATATACAGCATCTAATCTAAAAGGAGTAGTTTCGATTTATCCGTCTGTGGGGTGCTGAAATCTTGATTTGGGCTGGAAAATCTTACAGCTGAGCAATGTCCAACGGGCTCTGTCGGTATTACCTCTCACGTACCTATGATCGCGAATTCGCTTCTGTGGTGACTGTGATAGGCCTACTGACGGTACCGCTTAATGACATTTGATACATGCCTCAACGACTGCAAGACTCAGCGCGTAAAGTCCACGACCAATAATACTTTCCAAGTTTTTGTGTTAATCTATCCAAGTACTGTACTTTCGTTCTCGTCAGATTTCCTATTGAATATTATAGCAGGTTTTTGAATCTCGAAAGGAGATATGGCAATGTACGAGAGGCAAAATAACCTCAGAATATATTCTCCAGACGCTTTATGTTCGTTTCAAGATCTGGTTATGGTTCAAAAGTCAACATAAATCTGAAGCCATGAAAGCTCAGGGCGAAGTTATGATGATTTTTCATCACGAAGGTTTTATCCATAAATGAGATCATACCCTCCGACTTAGTCCCAATTTTTAATCCCAACCAGAGAGTTAAAGAACCTTTTTTGAAATCAATGCAAACCAATCTTGAACTGACTTGATATGATGATGAGGTTGAATCTATAAGTCGGAGGAAGCTCGGGACAGCAATCGAAGACGATTAAGCGATTGGTCCGTGCACCATCGTCATTGTTTATCAACTTTCGCTCTCCGCATCATCGAGTGGGATCAAAACAATCCAAAGCCGCTTTTGATACCCGACGCATGACTAATTCAAGGACACCCCAGAACTTATGGCTCCCAGCGACTCAATAAGCCACTGGAAATAGGACTGTACTGTCACACCTATATTCGTATCAATAGCCTGCCCCAGGGTAGTCATTATGGCCGCCAGCAACCTCTCGACATACTCCGATTGCGTCTCTTCTCTCCGCACCTCCCTCAAATTCCTCGAATCTTCCGTCGAGACTCTTGATAATGGCGTATCAGATTTCCCCCGTCTAGTCAATGTCCTCAAGACCGTCCGCGTAAGTCTCTCCACTCACATTGTGCTGCATCTACTTACATCTCGCAGCACTACGAACTCATTCCACAACCCACTCTCGCTGCAGCTGAGGCCTCATTACGTGACGAAATCGGACCATATATTGCTCTCCTTCTCGCCCGCGCAGACTCCCAGATCGAGCGTCAGGAGCGTCGCATCGAAACACTTAAAGCCCGCGCAGAGCTTCAACAGGGTCGTTTATCCCGCCCAGATGATAATTACGACGAATACGGTGGAAAGTCTAAGAAGCAGCGAACCGGGAGCCGTAAGTTGACTGCAGAGGAGAAGCTCCGCGCGCGAGCAGTTCGGCAGCGCAAAGAGGCTCTGCGCTATGGTGTCGAGAGATTGGAGCTGGAAGTGTTGCAGAAGGAGAGGGAGCTCAGGAAGAGACTGGAGGGATGAGAAGTGAAGGCGGAAATGAAACCACATTTAATGACAAACGGAGAAACAACTCAACGGAGGCAATATGGAGAAGGCCCTTTGATGCAACGAAACCTCCATTGCGACACATCTTGCCCCAGAGGCTGGGACGTGAAGTCGTACCGATCGATGAGCAAGCCAGGTGAGATCAGCACCGGACATAAGCTGGCTTCCTATCGAACCATGCCAATCCTCCTCAGCGACAAATACGGAACCCAACCGGAGGATTGTATGCTGAGTTCATCTTGCTCTGTGTTTGCTAAAATCTAAACACAACCCACGCCCCATAACGGCACGTTGTCTAGTCTCATGTAGGCTAGATTCGACATGTTATTATTGATACACATTCTTCCAAAGAAACTGCCACGCGTTCCTGAGTAAAACCTTGACACCACACGCATTGGTCTCGGTGGCTCTTGGATGGTCCCGCCTGTTGCAGATCCTAAATTTAGACTCAGCCCAACCTCACAATTGATCAACTCGAGAATTCATCTTGCATTCCAATAATCATCGTGTTCACTAGGTCCAAGGGATACCTTATCCCTTGTCGTTGTAACTACAGCTTGCTTGGTACTGTTCATATCTGCACCTGGCCAACCCAGATCCATTGACAAAATACAACCCCTTCCACACAAAGCCCAGCCTGCTCGCAGGTCTACGAGCACGATTCCTCGTGAACTCAGGCCCACAGCCACACCGGGTGTTATGCCACTTCGCCGGAGGGTGAGAAACCTTATTCGAATCAAATATCGCGGTTTTCCCGAGGGTAATAGATAAAGCGAAGAACAACAGTAAGTGAGGACAGTAGAAAAGAAGACATTCAAAGTGAAAAAGAACAGCCTAGTTGCAGGCGCCGTGGTCCTAGGTATAACACAAGGGGTTTTTCGTCCCAAATATACTCCATCCAACATATTTCCCATCCCAGTGCAGAAACCAAATCGCCGAGTCGTAACTCTAAAAACGTTAAAATGCGACAAACAATGAACGAGCAGCCCGTACGTGGGTCTGACGGTGTTCGACGGGCGACATATCGCACATCGCCGAACGGGTATCCCAGGGAATCCATGCATGGATCGTTGCTCATAACAGGATGAGGTAGTTGCTGGGCGCAATACCCGTCTCGCCGCTCTCTTTGCGCGCTTGCCACCACCTTCCGCTAACATCCGACACCTCGAGTATCTCGTGCTTGGAGAATGAAATTTCATTGGCATCATCCGGATTGGCCTCGTAGCTGTAGATGGCCTTTGCCCTATAGGGATATTCAGTGGGTGGCACGACCTCGGTGTCGTTGCCGGGAGAGTTGTTTGGCTTGGCTTGTGGTGGTTGTTGCATGACTGAGTTGGTAAAGCTTTGGGGAACTGCTGATCCACGTGCTCCTCCAACTTGCGAGATACCTCCCACAGGCGATGGGTTCTCAAAACCATTAAGCTGAGCAGAAGTGTACATCTGAGGGGGCTGGACCGAGTTGGATGTCTCGGGGCGGCCACCGTAGGCGTTCATAGTAGATCGATGAATCGTAGTGGATTCTTTGGCAAGGGCGAATGAGTCGAGGAAAGCTCGAGGAGTTGAAGAGGGGCTGGATCCAAAGTAAAACGTCCAAATAACCTGAATCGCTATGAGATTTACGTCTAAGGTCGATCTGGAATGGAACTCACGATAACCATGGCCAGCAGAATGAAGCCAGCAGAGGCAGCCTCGCGGGCGCCGCTGTTAGAGTAAAGGAGCTGATTAATTCCGGATGAAACAAGAACAATTCCTGCTGCGAGATAACCAGTCACAGCAACGTGGTAGGTGTGAACTGCGTCGCTTCCAATGACGACGAAGACGCCAACAATGAGGCATAGACAGTAGATGCAGCTCCACCACACGAAAGTTGGGAAAGGGTCGTTCTTAGCAAGGTCGGCATCGCTATTTTGTTGTATCCGTCCAATAATACAAGAGACAAAGGTGATAAACCAGGCGAGCTGCAAAGGTCAATTAGTGGTAGGGCTGTGGCAGAGCGCAAGAGGAACGCACCGTGCTAATAGAGAGCGTGGCCAGGGCGAAGGGGTCGCCGAGGATGTTGCTCATCTGAATGCCCTTGCGCTGGCCATACATTCTTGAGTGATCCATTTTCTGAAGCGAGGGAGAGTTGAGAGAATACGATGGCATAAGGAACAACGGTGTCGAACGAGCTGGCGATCGAGGCTTATGCTAGAGTGAGGGCACGCGCTTTCTTCGTTGATGATGGTCGGTTGGCAAACAGGCGTAAGCAGAGTCGATTGCTACCGGAGCATTCGTCGGAAGAAAAACGATGTAAATGCGAAGAGGCTGTGTCGGAATCGATGCAATTCGTTGCTGTGCTGTGCAGAGCCAAGCGAAGCGAAACAGTGTCGATCGTTTGTAGGATTTCGGTTGGCGTAAGACGAGCGGGAGGTCGCGACAGAGGAGGAAAGTCGAATGACAAGGAAATAGGTAGGTAATAATAGAAGATGGAAAAGAAAGGAGTGGAATGACCCAAGCCTGTGGTTGCGATAGAATATTACCTCAGGTGAGTGGATTCAGTGGGAGGGAAAGGAAGAAAAGAAGGAGAGGGTGGAAATGATTGAATTGAATTGAACGGACGGTTTGAAATGGGAAGAGATGGACAGATTGAGTGGATGGGATGGATGAGCGGGATGCGCTGGTGAGAGAAGGGGGAAAATGCAGGGGGCAGTCCAGTCCAGTTCAGTTCTAGACCAGGGACCTATTTCAACGGGCACACACAGAACCTTAGGTTCAGCACGCGCGAGATAGTGGATATTGCGGCGTGAACAAAGCTGTGAGGAGCCCAAGTCGATGAGTGTGGTCGAGGAAGTAAAATAACAATAACAATAGCCCGCTCGCGCAACTCGTGCAAGATACGGTACAAATGCGCGCGGCTGTAAAGAGGAACAACAAGTGGCAGTTCTGTGCTGAATGAAAGCCACTGCCACCCCAATGAGCGCTGCAACGAATGGGAAGCGATGGCCGTGCCGTACTTCTTGGTAACCAGACCAGTAATAAGGTACCGCCGTGTGTAGCGTCGCAGCGGCAGACTGACGCGGTCACAGTCAGACGGGAAGGGCACAATTTCAGGGGAAGGGAGACAAGGGACTGCCAGTTTTGGCCCGATTCCGGTTCGTATTGAGTCCGTGTAACGAATTGAAGAGGGAGGTATATCAATCAATGATATGGAAATGAGTGAATTAGATGGTTGTCAGGAAAAGAACTCGTCGAAAGGAAAAGACGATGAGATTCCAGGCAGGAACCGATGGAAAGCTAATGTGGCTGTCCAGTGGGTGTCGCTCAGGTTCAGGGCCTCAAATCCACTACAGAGGGAAATGAAAGGCAGACGATGGTTCCGAGTGCTCTGAGCAAATCAAATCTCGCCCTGCCCCTTGTTCAATGTGGCGCTTCGTCTGCTCGTTGGCTCGGGCCCAAGTTCTGGGATCTGGAGAAGCTGTCGTGGCCGTGACAGGGTGGATTTTGCGCAGAGGGAGAGAAGCCGGACAACTTTAGCAAGCCGAGTCCGTGGTTGGATTAGAGACGACAGAGAGCAGCTGTTTCGTTTCAATGTCTTGCTTGTGGGCGATGGTTTATTGGTATCGATATTCCTTCCAGTGCGTTCAATATTCATCAAGGTGAGAAATGGAAGCAGCCAAAGCTGGGTGTAGAGTGCAGGCAGCCTTCAACTTATTCTGGCATGTTCAGCTGCCATCACCCATCCAGGCTATCACAGGAATGGATGCTACTGTGACTGTTGTCCAGAAGGTTAGGGTACACACTGTCTTGGAAACCCCAACCTACCCCAGCCGACATCACCAAGTTGACGGCGCCCTGGACAGGAATTCTATCTGACTCGTCTCAAAAACAGTCAGCCCAGTTCAAAATACTGTGGCTGCAAAACACTTCGATCCACGGCAACACCGTCCATGTGCTGTTGCAAATTGGCCTACTCATTCTACCCCACCTCGTTTGAGGTTCGACTAGGGTCAAGTCTAATGCGGGCTATTGGCTGGTTGTGAGGCCTTGACTCCGTTGCGGGAGTTTCATCGATACCATCTGGTCAAGCACAGGGCCAGAGTTCGTGAATTCTCGGCGTTCATACTACAAGAGAAAACGCTGACAAGAGGCAGATCAACTCAAGCCAAAGAAGGCTCGCGTGCGCCTTCTTAAAAGATGCAAGACATTGGATCCTTTTCATCAACGAGTGGCTGGTGTTTAACTCGAATAAATCACTAATGTGAAACATTGACTACGCTCTGCCTCGTGACAACCATTCGAATGTGGTAGACTTTTTCGGGCCGTTTCAACACAGAAGTTGAACTTCCAATTCAATGTTGTCCGAGCGTCTTCTGCTCAAAAAGATCTGATATTCAATGCCTTGCAATTGCTTGCATCAGACCCCAGCGACAGCTGATCGTTCTAAACCAGTTCCGTTAGATCGGCACAGCTAATCGATACCGTTGCGGATCTATCATCTTTTGTCGAATGACTTTATTCTTTCCTGACAGCGTCACGAGGTAATCCTCCTCAACCATCCAGTTTCGTTCTCTCGCTGTATTCAAACTTCAAAGTGCAATGCCCTGCAACCCCCCTAATGTGATACTTACCTGATTCAAGCCAGCAGCGCGCCACCTCAGGTATCTTCAACAACATCAAACCTGAATCTTCAGGTCTTGTCCTACACTTAAACCCAACTTGTGACCGGCTGCCTCACTTCCCGCCAAGGGCTCTGACAGGCCCAGTGTCTCGATTCATCCCATGTTACTCAACCTCTGGGAGCAAGAAAACACGAGACCCTAGCTTTAGGCCTAACAAAATAGACTCTACAAAGGGTATCCTAAAACTCACCCTAAATTTATACTAAGTTACCTAAGTCTTTTTATCAGTTAGGTTCAAGGTCCCAAGTTTTGTTTCCTCCCCTAGCTCAACTATGCTGACGAAAACCCACCAAGGGCTTTTCTATGAAACTTTGGCTGACCCCTGTCACGGGAGGGCATTTACCCCTGGAACCACCAAACTCAACGAACGATAAGCCGCATAGCCGCGGATTTTCCCTTCCGATCGATCTTCATGACATTCAATGTGAAAGTCTCACTTTGTCATATTCATCATTCATCGACGCGTGGCCTCTCTTTGTCTTGATGATCGGCTGTGCTACAGAGCAGATCGATTGATGACAGTGCAGCATTGGTTGTGGAGCTGCTCCAGTTGACCAAAAAGCTTGGGCTGGATCCCAACGGTCGCGTTGCTGATCATCTGGACTTTCTGTGGCTAGCATTGTCTATCAGGGCCAGTTATGGCCAATGGCCCTGCAATATCTCTTGCTTCGAGGCTCATCTTATTGTTGTATGGCTGCCTTCTACAAGAATTGGTACTTACACGGCTTGCACTTGTTCTTTGGAGCTGATTACATCCAATGACATGGAACTAGACCACCTAAGGTAACATGCATTTAGTGTCAGGTACAGCTCAACAGCTCGAAGCTTCATATGGATCCATGATCCACTAGCCATCGGTGAGTCGTAGCTTGACAGATGCATAGTACCAAGAAGCTGCGGAAATAGCCTAGTGTTCGTAAGCCGAATAACGCGGGAACACGTTAGATAGGAATCCCAAGCTGGCAATGCCAAAACCCGAGGATTTCTAAACACACCTGTTACACGGGCTTTAGCTGTCTTCCGCTTTTGACAGTCTTGGTAGCAATGATCATTGGAAGCTTCGCAAAGGGTGACGTATGAACTGACTGCCAAACCAATCGCGAGTCTATGGACTGTTTCGGTAGAGCAGCTAGAACACATATCTGCAAACCTGGAGTTGATTCGAGTTAGAAGATATGTATCATGTCCAACTGGCGAAACCTCAAATTCTTTTTTCACCCTCATCCTGTCACTGTGAAGTTCTACATCTCATAAAAATACTCTAATGAAGGTCACAATCCGCCATCTCATGTAGTATCATGATTGTCCCAAGGCACGTTGGTTCAAACACTGCTTCTTATCAATCCCGCCATGTGACAGCAAAACAATATTGAAACACTTATAGGGTATTTGAGGCGCAGCGCTGAGCTCTCATTAGTAGGCAATAAAAAAGATTGGAGTCCATCAGGATGTGTATATCCAGGTAGTATCTGGATCGTCTTACACATAAACTGTAAAGAGGTCTGGCTATCTGGTCACGGTGATGGCGACGAGTGTGAACACCAAGTCGGTGCATCAACTTCTGAAACAATCCTCCTGCACTTTCGCAATCCTCGATGGCATTTACTATCTACTCAGGCACAAAGACAGCCTTTCATTCTTTAGATACCGGGAACAATGAATATGTTCAATGTGATGGCTACAAAAGCGATTGTCAGGCTAAGGACATCCTGGAAGTGGACTACTATGAAATTAAAGCAAGATGTTAGTTGCATTACACGGGTAATCGCAATAAGATTGCGATGTTCATGACCACTGCTCTGATCAACAAAAGGTTAGTATTAGCATAGAGGGTGGGACTTCCAAGAACAATTCCATGGCTTTATTCCAAGATGGAGAGGAGATCAATATTTGATGTCCTCCTACCAAGATGTCAAGTGCACACAATGAGTTGATACAGTTCGGCCTCACTGTAAACATGTCCGCACAACTCCTTGCTACAAGACTGGCTTTGGAAAAGAGGCCAACAAAAACAAATAGCCAATATTTGACTTGCCGAAAATGAACTCCAATACATCGCTGAGTGGATATCTTGGGTCACTGGGGCAGGTTATAGGTATGCGCTGTATATAGTTCTACTTGCAGAACTAACGGATCTAAATCAACCAATGCCTTAATTTCAAGGGTATCTTTGAACATGTTTTCATAGCTCATCTTCAGCCTCCAACTCTCGCTCTGCCCTCCTCACCTGGCGCTCAACAACCTTTACTCGAGACTCGAGGCTGGCCATCGCTTTCGAGTTACTAAGGATACCTGTTTCGTACCAGGAACGAACCGCGATCTCGCTCCTTTGTCGAAGGTCGGCCATCTCAGTAGCTTGTGCGATTTGGGTTGCTTCGATTGCTTTCATTCTATCCTGTAACGCCACAAGCGCTGCGCTATCCGCAGGATCAGGAATCGGACTGTCTTTGATCGCGGTAAGGGACGATAGAGTCGCAGGAAAGGCGGACGCTGAGGCTAGAACAATGGATTGGAGTGCATCAATGTCCAGCTGCGAGGGTGGCTCTGATGGGTCGGACGAATGAAAGAAATCGGGGTGAGCTCTGTCTAGCAGGGGTTCAGTATGGGCTGAGACTTCAAAATATATATTCCTGATACATACATATCCTCATGAGCTCGTGGTAAACGCGGACATCGGACAGGAGCATCGAGAAACGTCGCTCGAGCTTGTTGAGCTGGCTAGTCGCCGACTGATCTTGAGCCAGCGCCGGTGATTGGTTCTGGCCATAGAGAAGATGCTCGATTCGGAGAAGCCGTGATTCCAACAAATCGAGCGTCGAGAGAGTTGTTTGGTCCATCTTGGTGGCCATCGTGACAGAGAGCGCGCGGCACAAAGGTGAGGCCTGTCAGGTCACTAAGGTAAGGTACAGTACGTACCAGTTAGAAGAAAAGAGTGGGGTCCTCATGATCCATTGTCATGAACTTGTGAGACCTGCAGAATGGCCTTTGTTGTCGCATCAAACGGCGCACTTTGGTCAAAGAATATGAGAAGCAAAATGGAAAACTGCATTGTAGAGATTTTATGGTCAATCTACAAGAATGAATTTGTTAAATGATAAGCCACTTACTTCTCTTTATCATGAAGAAGCTGGCATGCTCCTCGTCTCATGCCTTGAAGCTGTTCCCCAGATTAGGATCAGAAAGCCCGATGATTCGCCAAATTATGACCTTGGCGCGCGCTCATTGGCCGCAGGAGTTCGGCACAATACTCTAGCAGCTCTTCAAGGATCGTGCAAGAGACCAGGGCCTGTCAGGAACTTGTCTCCTGACTGTGTCTTCTTCCTCCTGCATCTCAATCATTCACAACAGCCTCGTTGGCACTTCGCTCGTGACCTGCCGTTTTGATCTGTTGTGATCGGACGGGAGTGTTGAACTGTTTGTTCGCCAGGGGCCTTTGTGCCGCGGGACACCAGATTGACGCAATCGTCTAGGGCTGCCGGCCTACCACCGCCTTTCCGCCTCGCGCCTAAGTACGTAGTCAGCAATTCGGCTTAGGATCTCGAGACGCAGCGATAACGAAATATACATACCTCCAACACCTACGACTCTTACATCACAGCAGACGGACGCATAACCTAAACACACCCAGCTTTATCCCTCGCGATCGCGCCGAATTCTCGACGACTCCATACGCCTTATCGCCGTGTAATGACGAACTACTCTACAATATCTGATGGAAACGCTTCTTTATTTAGAAGTGCCGGCGACATGTCAAGGTGAGGAGACCTCGCATGCCGACATCGGTTAGGAAACATGATCACTGACGAAACCTTCCTCAGACCTCGACGCCGCGGTCATAAGGATGGCGGCCATGGAGGCCAAGCCACTACGATCAGCAGTGTCGTAAACCTGCTAAATACAAGTACGTTGGTCATTTCTCTTCTATTTGGGCGCGTGCTGACACAGGAGACGCAGTTGTTGGAGCTGGCACTCTTGCCATGCCCTCAGTTATGTCACATATGGGTATCATGTTGGGAGTGGTGCTGATACTGTGGTCTGGATTGACTGCCGCTTTCGGTCTTTACCTGCAATCTCGATGCGCTCGATATCTAGACCGAGGAACCTCTTCCTTCTTCGCCCTATCGCAAATCACCTATCCCAACGCCGCCGTTATATTCGATGCTGCGATTGCAATCAAGTGCTTCGGAGTTGGCGTGTCTTACATGATCATCATTGGAGACCTTATGCCTGGTGTGGTATTAGGCTTCCTTAGCAACGCTAATAGTGCTCCGTATCTGGTTGATCGAAACTTTTGGATCACCGCGTTTATGCTTATTATCATTCCTCTGAGCTTTTTGAGGAGGCTGGACTCACTAAAGTACACCAGCATTGTTGCGCTGGTCTCCATCGGATATCTAATTGTCTTGGTGATTTATCACTTTGCATCCGACAAGCACGCCGACCCTGGTAGCATCAGAGTGATCCAGTGGGGTGGAGCTATCGAGACATTGAGCGCTCTACCAGTCGTTGTGTTTGCATATACTTGCCATCAGAACGTATGTCAAACTTCTGCAAGTTCATGATCCAGCTAACACAGTTAGATGTTCTCCATTCTCAACGAACTCAAGGATAACTCACCATCGAGCATTATTGGAGTTGTTGGCACAAGCATTGGCTCTGCTGCTTCAATCTATATTGTTGTGGCCATTACCGGTTACCTCACATTTGGCAATGCTGTTGTGGGAAACATAGTCTCAATGTGTACGTTTTAACCCCCTCCTCATACTTTGCACAAGCTCACCAAGGCAGATCCCACTGGAGCTGCTTCAACAATCGGAAAAGCTGCTATTGTTGTACTGGTCACTTTCTCGGTTCCCTTGCAGGTTCACCCATGCCGAGCTTCACTAGACGCCGTATTGAAATGGCGACCAAACCGCAACTCGTCGAACAACGGACGAACCGCAGCACCATTACTCCCAGCATCCCCGGCCGGCGATCATGGAAGCACTGCCCCGATGTCTGACCTTCGGTTTGCTGTGATTACTACTTTCATTCTCACCTTCGCCTATATGACTGCTCTCTCAGTCACTAGTCTCGACCGTGTCCTGGCCTTCGTTGGCAGCACTGGGTCAACTTCTATCAGCTTTATTCTCCCGGGTCTTTTTTACTACAAGATCAGTAACCCAGATAGTATACACCACCAACGACTGGCCAAGGAAGACGATGATATGGATGATGACACACCTACCTCAGATGTTGAGGAGTCCGCTGCACTCGCTCAGAGCACAACTAGTATTCGCAGTGGCGTGAGCATCGCTAGCAATGCCAGCACCCGCAGTAACCGAAACTCGTGGCGTTGGAGACGAAAGTGGCGATGGGATCTCGAGCATATCGAACATCACCATCTGCGTAGACTCGCCCTCGCACTGGCGATATATGGATCCGTCGTCATGACCGTGTGTCTTGTTCTGAACATTTTCTTTGCTGTCACTCATTGATTGTATCATTTTCTCTTACGGCCTCATGGATGACAAATGTTGGATACAGGCGTTGTTAGAAGGGGCACATGATGTTTTTCTCAGCGTCTCTGCTTCAATAGATGGCTTAAACTTAGTTAGACATGGTATTGGGTAGCGCTTCAATACAATTACAATAGCGAAAAAAATGAATTGGCCGTCGTGACGTGAACCTTTCCAATAAATATCATACAGCCTTCCTTAATTGCTGCACAGTTCTTAGATCCAGCAGCCCGCGCCAACCCCAGTGTTTCTTGATATGACACTGGTTTTTTGACTCTATCTGAATGAACTTCGTGATATCGTCGTGGAACCAACACCCAGGGATGCCTTTTCGTACATATCGTACAACCCTCGAGCCACTCATCGAATTCTGACCTTCTCCCGGTCTATGACGCCCTTTGCGTTGTCCTGCTTAGGACCAAATTGCTTCTTTGGTAGAATACCCACCATAGAGAGTAACCTCCAGGCTGTGTCTGTGGGCTGTGCACCAACACCGATCCAGTACTTCGCGCGCTGACTATCGAGCTTGATATCCTTATGGAGCTTTCCGGATGTGTCGTAAGGGTCGGGCTTAGGAATTGGGTCGTATGTGCCAATGACCTCGAGTGGCCGGGAGTTGCGAGCCGTCCTAAATACCTGTCAATGGTGCGCTCAATTGTTAAAATATCACGGGCTGACGGACCGGGCATGGGCAATGACAATATTGTAGAAGGGCTGGTTTCGGCGCCCAAACCGGGCGAGACGGATCTTGACTACCATGGCGGCGATATGGGGGACTTGAAGACCACGAATTAAAGCAATCACCAGTTGTCGCTGCTATTCTGAAAGTTGGGACAATCTCGACACGGAGCCGGGGGTTATTTTCGCCGATGTGGCTTGATCACCAGGAAATGGTGGGGTCGACCGGGAATAGTGTGGCTATCCAAATGGATCTCCAACGGCGGCTGATGAAACAGCTCTTGCCCAGTGATGTCAGTCCGTGACTCCCTGGACATGTCAACCATTCCTGACTGACGACATTTTCGAAATTACTTAACTTTTACATCTCTCGGACCCATACAACATCTAATTTTCGCTGAGACCTTTGCGAAGATCCATCGATCACTACTAAGCACACAAGATTCAAAGGCATTATGGCGATCAAGGTAAGTCATAAGCACTCTCGTTGTTACTTTACGTTCATTCACTGACTGTTTCAGACCCTCGGAGCCAAAGCTGCTGCTGCTCTTGATCAGGAGCTCATGAGTACGGGAGCGTTCTCTATTGATCAGCTCATGGAACTCGCTGGACTTGCTGTTTCTCAAGCTGGTTAGTGACTTTACCTCACTTGAGCCCTTAAAGATTCACTTTGGTCTCACAAAGCCCATGTCATTTCTCATGACGATGAACTGCTAACATCATAAGTCTACCGCCTCCAGCCTCTCGAGAGCGGCCGTAGGATCCTTGTTGCCTGTGGACCTGGAAACAATGGTTGGTGTTTTCTGCTTACCTGCTTATACCAAGAATGCTCACTCACAACATCAGGTGGTGACGGACTTGTCGCTGCTCGCCATCTTTGTCAGTATGGCTACAGCCCGAGCGTCTTCTATCCCAAACGAAGCAAGAACGATCTCTACCAGGTAGGTTTACCAAGAAAATCCGGTGTTCACTGTTTTTTCACCATGAAAGTCGCATGACGTTTTGTTCGTAACATTGCCGCGATCTTGCAGCTATGTGCTTCTCACAATTATCTTGTCGGTTTTCTACCAGTACTGCGGGAATCGTTGAATGGTAACAACCGGTGCACCAGAAAATCGGTGTACCCAGCCTTTCAAACACGTCTCGTCTCGATTCCATATCCGAAAGCTGAATAGTTGCTGATGCTGCTCCCAGCGACTCGCGAAACAACTCGAAGACCTTGAGGTCCCTTTCGTCGATGACTTCTCCTCGGCGCTGAACTCGACGGATCATGTTGTCGATGCGATCTTTGGTTTGTACTTGGAATTTTTCGATAGCGACAATCTTTGACCGTTCAACTAGGTTTCAGCTTTTCAGGAGAAGTTCGAGAACCATTTCCTGCCGTGATTCAAGCTCTTCAGGACACGAAGCTGCCAGTCACAGCAGTTGATGCTCCTTCATCCTGGGATATCGAAGATGGTCCACCGAAGTCGGGACTCGGCAGTTCCTTCATGCCTACAGCACTTATTAGCCTTACGGCACCAAAGCCACTAGTGAAGCATTTCAAAGGTCGACACTTTATTGGCGGGCGGTACGTACCAGCCAACAACGCTGTTTCGAGGCAACTAACCTCCAGCATAGGTTTGTAAGTCCATCCATCGCAAAGAAATATGACTTGGAGGTCCCAGAGTACAAAGGAGTCGATCAAGTCGTGGAGGTTGAAGTAGCTGGACAGAAGCTCTGAGAGACATTGTTGGAATGATGGCGGATCGGAAAGAGGAAGTATGCAGTAACTACCCCTTGTTCGAGATTTTGAATACATAACAGGCGTTTACATGACCCGACAGCCTCCTCTCAGACTATTCGGACAAACTGGGCTTGGACACTGTCCGTCACGCATACCATTCCGAAGGAAAAGCAGGCCTTGTGGGCATACAAGCAATGGCGGATGGAAGAAGTGACAGAATTCAACATAAACCAGATAATCTTTCCCGCAGACGTGGCATGCAGCCGAATGCTGCGTGCACATTTATCGTGAAATCGAGCTTGTTCTTAAAGTTCGAGCGGGTGATGATTGAAGTCGACAATTGAGAAGGGGGAGGCTCGCACGAACGACATGGACAACGACGTTGAAACGTTGAAGATGGCGCATGAATGAGTAAGTAGGGACAAGTTGACAATTACCACAGACAAAAGATACTGGTGATCAATTCTCAGGAGTCGTTGCAAAATAACTTTCTGGCAGTAACCGGATAGGGCTGATATAAAGAGTGTGGCGTCGAAACAAACGTGCTGTCTTAGAAAGTACAGTACTGTGAAGACGTGGTTGCCACCGAGGCCCAGTGTGTCCGGTATATCCAGGGGGGCTTCAGGGGGGTACAGGTACCCAACCGGAGCTTAAAAAGGCGAGAAGACGAGTCCACGTCAGGTTGGTTGTCTCGGCCCCGGGCGACGTTACCTGGAGGGCTCGTGGCAAAAGAGGGACATGGTGACGAGCGGATGGTACCGCACGAAATAGAAAAGGGAACAAGAGCATGCGACCACGAGGCATTTTGAAGAAGGAGATATTAAAATCCTGTGCGTCCGCCGAGCAGCGACTTTTGGTGGAAAACACTACCTTGCCTTTACGCTTGTCTGATGAGCACCGTCAAGCACCCGGAGCTTTTGCTCCTTGACCCGCACGGTAGGCGGGGGGCGGTAATGCAGCGCTTACAAAACGTACTATATGGATAACCCAACCTCGAACAGGGTCCACCTTTCTTACCTGAGAGCATGAGTTTCTTCATGAACCAACTCGAAGATTACATATCCATGACTTGACTCGCGATTCCCATTCATGTTTCTAGCAGAATTAGCATCGATGTTGGAACTGACACTGGCCCTGGCGCTGACACTTGAGATCGCCCAACCGACTGACCGGAACCGTTGATGTGCCCAGCCTGAAAAGATCGGACGTGTCTCTCCGTCACACTCGCGCCATCGAATCGTAACTGGAGACACCCATTCTCAGACAGCACAAGGCTCCAGAAAAACCCAGCGGTTCGGGGCCTCGCAAGATCCAGGCGCGGGCATTCTGCACCTCGGAATCGGTACGGGAGCTTCGGACGGCACCGTTGGCCAGCGGACTTGTCTGCGTATACAATATGTCACATAGCAAGTCTTGCACAGTTACAGGGCAGACTGATTGATACCATTCCGAGACTCTGGCATTTGATTTGGGGTTGGCCCGAGCTAAAGATCCCGACGCTACCACCGTCAGGGTCCTCGTTGTGGCCCGCGATCTCGGGACCTACGATCGTGAATGGAGCATTGTTGTGGTAGATCGAACGGCGTCACGTCACGACATCGACTCTACTGGCCGGGCTAACCAAGCGTCAGTGCGGCCGAATATCTCTCTTCAAATCCACCTGAAACTAGCTGAAAACACTCAAAAAATACTTTTGTTTGCTGTACAGTATTCGGTTCGTGGAACGAACATGTGCTGCTTCAATTCAGCTGCGCCACAGGCCAGGGTCATGCGTATGGGTCAGAACAGGGATTAAGTTCCCGAATGTTTAATAAAGCTGCCTCTGTTTGCACTCTCGAGAAACCGTGTGTGTCTTTTGGGATTACCCCTGCACCCTGTTGAAATGCAGAATTAGTGGCATCTCCGGTCAGCTTGTCAGCCACGTACCGGAACCCTGGCCGCGGGGTCTAGACCATCAAGATAAACATGGCCATGCAGCTCGTTCCCCGATCATGAAGGTCTACAGAATGCAACTATTTGGTCTCCAGATCGGGAGGACACTATAGGACATTCAAGACAGCCTCGGTCGACGCAATGAGATGGACTCGGTGTTACCGTAAGTGACACATTTCTTTAATCACCTGGTTGGGTTCGGCAGTGGTGAACGGATGGTGGTGGGCCACGCTGTGGCGTAAGTTGTAACTGCTGTCGACATCCCATTAGTTGAGTTCTCGAAGTCAATTGGGCCAGAGTCTGGAAGCAATTACAAGATGATAGAGCTGCATATTGAAGATCTTGCTCTTTTGGGGCCACCACTACCAAGTTCGACAAGCGCAGAGCCACCTTCAGCCACCAACAGGGGTAACTTGAATGAGTTGAAATGGATTGAAGAACGGATGTTAGTGGCAAGCGCTTTCGCGGCTCGTTGCTCAAAATTTGATGCATCAGTTGTTAGGGCTCGGATTGGCTTCAGTTTGCTTTTGTGTTCACGGCACGGATACAAGACGGAATTGGGTGTAACCTAATGGACCCCTGTTTACCATTTAGGGGGTGAAACATCAGCGGCCGTCAAGTTTCTGCCCCAGACACTTTCAGGTTTGCGGTTGAGCTTGGAATTTTTCAGAAGCAGGGGAATGGAGGCTAAGCGGTGAGTGATCTACGACAAACCGGAAGAATTCCTCATCACACCAATGGTCAAATTCTATGTACATCGCTTCAATGAGGCTGATCCACGGCTTAAGTGGCCTCAGCGGTCAGGTCGAAGCAAGTCAAGTCAAGTCAAATCCAGTCGGAGAGGGTCTTCCGGTGTGGATCGTGACATTGAGGATGGGGAAATCGTTGCACTGCAAAATGATGCATATCAGCTGTGTGATGAGATAAGATGCGATACGATATGCGATTTCCGCACTGCATTGCGGAAATACGAGCAATTTCACAGGGGACTTTTTGCTTACTCCAAGCGGAGAGTTTACTCCTCTGAGTCCATCGTCCAATCAGGCATTGACAAGGGGGAAAAACAGCCCGGAGCCATCTCCGGATATTGCGACGCATTGCTGCAGCCATACTTGGCTTTGCAGGGGAGAACAGCCACTCATAACTCCCCCAGTGGCATGGATCTTACAGAAGAAAAGAAATTCATACTGTGCTGTGCTGTTGGTATGCACCAAAGTGAGGGGGAAATGGGCTGTGATGGTGTCGAGATGCCTCATTGACGTCATATTCTCAACTGCCGTTTGCTAGAAGATTCTACGAAGAACACGATTGTTCTGATCGACTGGAATGTAACATTCTATACATTTCGCCGAGGACAGTCAAAATTAGGCTTGAATACTGTTGCCACAATGGCTACTGGTTGCGTACGCACGATAGCAGTTGACGAACCAGCGAATAACGGGCTTGCAAAGTCTCAATCCTCAGTCTTCTTACCTAAAGTTGGGCAGATATCTCCAATATCTGTCGGGCCACCTGAGGGCCTCTGTCGGCTGGCTATGCCATTCTGAGGATAGAGTCAATCAGCCAGCTTATTCTACATCGTGCATGCATGCATAACCGTTTCTTCAACAAAGCACGGGCACTGGACGAGCCGCAAGGGCAACCCTTGTGCTTCCTTGTTGAGATGGCAAGCCACAAGAATTCATTCAGAACTGCGACGGGACGAGCTGAACCCCCACGTAATCTATACACGTCCTAACCTGTTCAGCCTCGTTGTCTATCTAAGAGCGGATCCTTTGGCCCTTCGTAGAATGACAACTTCTCAATACCCATTGTATTAGGAGTCGAAGTTTCTAGTTCCTTCGCTTCCAGCAGGGAATACAGCCGTCCGAGCACTAGGTGACTTGGATAGCTTGGACGTCATCACGGACGGTGTTGGTAGAGGCAGCGGGACCTTTCTCAAAGAACGGTGTAACTAACCAACAGGCTCCATTAGTCGGCGCATCTCACGCAGTGGGACTTGCACTTTGTAAGTTAGAGAAACAACTAGTTCGGTGGGAGTTGAGGTATAGCGGTAAAGACTGAAGACTAAGGTGGTTATCGCGGCTGACGCAGACAAGTTTGCGCGTCCTGTTGGCGCATTTTCATTACGAGAGAAGTGGCTCATTCAGAGAAAGACGAAGACAGTTAACTAAAGAATATCAAGTAACTACGAGCCATCAGGTCTGCGAGTAAAAGAAGGAGCTCTTGGATTGTGCTACTGTAAGTGATGAGTAACTACGTTTGAAAACTGCTGACCACACGAAGACAGTAACCAGACGAAACTACCGGAGCCGACTTGATTTTTCACCGCTCATTTATCTGAGAAGGGGATCCTTGGTGTGATCCTGACATGTTGTTGGATTCGTAAATTGTTCCTTGAGCTTCATCACGTCGAGCCGCTGCAAAAGCTCCGCCCCTGACTGGTGATCACCTGCTGTGTAAGCGTGTCGTATCAACGCACCGACGGATCACCTCCTTTACTCTTTTCACATCAGGGTATAACTTGTGCCCATGGAGTATGGAATTGATGATATATATTCTGCCTGTGGAAGGTTACGTAGACTCGTGGAGCTGGGTGACTCACAGTGATGCTGAGTAGGAAGTCGAGGGAAGATTCTCTGAAGAAATTTGAATGCGAAGCTTCCTTTGGAATTTTGAAATTCATTAATCCGAAATTGTGAGTTACGAACCTAAGGGAATACAGACATTCGGCGAGTAACCAAGTTACGATACTCGAGTCTTTTTTATCCTTGAAATTGTCCCCCTGAATACATGGCAATTCGGTCGCCAAGATCTATATAATTACACATTTTTCAACCCTTTTTCTCATCCCTTGACCAGGTTGGCAGAGAAAGATATCAAACAAAACTCCCTGCGTGCCAAGGGATCAAAAGATTGGAACCGTTGGTCAAGCATGTAAGCTTTGTTACTCTGATCAGTGATCACTTAGCACCCAGCTCCTGATTCAGCGGAGGAGGAAAACCTTCGCCTGTGGTCGTCTTCTTGGCCTAATACATTGTCCTCAGAGAGATTACCATAGCGTTCAATATATGGCACGAACGGAAATGCTGTGCATCTGTACGGGAGGCCTTTTGGCCCAAGAGCTCGTTGGCTCGCATCTTGATAAGGTGAGTTAGTCGATAGACCAGAAACCTTGACCTGACCTGTTGTCCCTGTATAGCTGGCCTTTGAGCATTTGCTTCGAAATTTCATCAACTTGGTGGCATTTTAAGGCTATGACCTTTCAGACTTGAGCTGTTTTTCTGTCTTGCTTATTCATAATATTGCAGGCGAAAGTGCTTCTCCATGACAAGCTTGTACTCCTTGCAGGCTGCACAGAAGCCGCTGTCTTGTGAACAGATGGACTAGTATTGACATAATGGCCAAGAAATCAGTCAGCTAGTGGTCAGAAAGAACTCTCCGGTTCATGGCTTAAGGGGCTATATGGATTGCTGGGAACTAAGGAAATGTGCTCCTGGTTGGCTTGGTCAGATTGCCAATCTTCACACATCAGGCCCGATTTCTTAGACGAGATTCTAAAAGATAGGCAAGGGCTGCCAGTACTTGAATCAAATCTGAGAATTCAAAACCATTTAGTGGAAAATTAGAAAGGAAGAGTGAGGGGGGAACTAAGTTGAAAATGAGAAGGAGAAACGACTGACCAGAACCTTTCCTGATCGAGGTTCTGAAACCGGGAGGAAAACATGTCGTCGGGAATGACCATGATGAAAAATGCAATATCGCTGATGTTGACATTAAGTTTGCCAGCAAGTCGACCTACGGAGACCGTGTCATATTTCAGTAACATGTATCAATATGACATCTATGATAACTCTTTCTTCAAGCCTTCATAATGAAGCTCCGCAACTAGAGCCCAACGCCCCAGATTAACCTCTGTTGGACATCACTATGAGAATGCCGAATGTTCTATGGCTGTGAAACCCTTGAGTTATCACAGATGAGGTTGCCGTGTGGCCATAGAGAGAAAACGTGTTCTAGGAATGGATAATGATCGGTCTTAATTTTATAACAAGCTTGTAATTGTGTTACTAAAACGCGGGCGCGATGTGATCTCCGTGAACTAAATGAATGTCACTCGAGAATCTTGATTTATATCAGGTAGCGTGAGGTAACGATCGTTCGAGTGTTATTCTACAAACTTCTCACAAAATGCCACGGATGCGTACGAGTGAGCCAGTATCAAGTGGTGACGGCGGCAGAGGTGAACTCGGAGCGTCAGTACAGCAGATGAAGCTACAATAAGCAAGTGCCTGGTACGGTGACAGTGTCCACAGACTCAAAGCAGTGCCTCTATTGCATTGCCCTTGGATTGCCCTTCAGCAAGAAATTGTGAGGCTTTGGGCGAAAATTAGGTCCAAATCCTTGATTGAAACGTTTCGCAGTTCGCTTGTAGGAATGTTTACTCGACTGAACGAGGTAAAGGCAACATATCCTGGTGTAGCCAATCTTTACAGCCTTTAGACACGCGTAAGGATGATATGGCCGGCTTCAAAGCGGAGTAGTTGCCTGACGAGAATATCGTTTATACCCTCAATCAAAGAAGGTGAAATGGTGGGCACAGATCAGAATGTTATGAACAAGATAAGTGCTGTCAATTTATGGAAGCAGATACACTAACAATCTCAACAATAACTAGCTATTATACATCGTATAAAGATACAAGTACAGATACAGGTACAAATACAGATATCGACATAGGAAACGAATTCGTGTCAGAAACTCTTGGTCTGAGACTCGAGGATCCGACAGTGGACACATAGGAAACGAATTCAGGTCGTGACTTCTTAGAGAGTCGGACTGTAAACAGACATAGGAAAGGGATTAGATGTCGAAACCCTATGCGTCTTAGCTTTATAGAGTCTGACTGTCGATACATCTTGCACCATCGTTCCAGGACGACGATGGACCTGTTGCCACGAACTTTGGAGTTCCAATCGAAGGGGCGATAGGGAACTTCCAGATCTGGCCGCTGGTATTCTCTGAACCGTAGAGGGTTCCGTCTTGTGAGGCATAGGCGGCTCCCCATACGTTCTGACCAGCAATCATACCGAAGCCTTGGATAGTTGTCCATGTGTATGATGTACGGCTAAACTTGCACAGTGTGGACGTCTTGCCCTGGTCGTCGTACATGATGGAGTACATGAAGTCGCCTCCTCCAGGGACAAAGGCCCAATCGGCAGAGTTGAGGGGGTTCTTGGCGGTGCCGCTCATGAGAATCTTGCCGTAAGTAGATGAGCCTGGCATGAGATCGATACACCACCAGCCTTCACCCTGGTTCGAGATCCAGAAGCGACCTTGGTTATCGATATCACCCATCTGAACGAGACGATCATTGGTACGAGTGCCGAGAAGTGTCCAACCACCGTCGCCACCGATACGGATAACTTGAGAACCCGTGTCGTCCATATGCATACCGTAGATGTAGTTGTCGAAACGGTTGTAGCCGATGGCGTTAATCCAACCACCAGGGCCGACATCACCCTTGATAAGAGTCGTCTTACCAGATGTGATCTCGACACGGTAGAGAGCCGTCTTCTGCATGAGGTAACCGTAAACATCACAATTGAAGGAGACGGTGGCTGCCGGCGCAGTAGTCGTGGTGCTGCTGGTGGTGAGCGGCCTGGAAGATGTTGTAGATGTAGTAGATCGGGGAGCTGGGGTTGCGATGACCACGGTGGCAGGGTCGCCAGGCTGACCCGGAGCATAAGTGGAGGTAACAGGGGTAGAGATTGTAGTGCCGCCGTTTGTAGTGATTGTGACTGTGCGACTCGGTGGCATCTCGACGATGACAGTACCGGGATCGCCAGGTTGGCCAGGTGGTGAGTATGTGGTGTATCGTGCAGTGAGCGTTGTCGGTCCTGCTGTAGTGACCGTGACGTTGTAAGGAGGGGGATATTGCACGATAACAGTATCGGGATCGCCTTGAGTTTGTGCAGGCGCAAAGACAGTAGTAGGTCGGGTAATAGTGCTGGCTGTTTGTGTCGTCGTGACAGTGTATTTGGGAGGTACCCACACAATGAAGGTACCTGGATCGCCTTGGGTAGCTGGCGGTGCGTAAGTTGTTGTAAGCCGGGAAATAGTTGAGACAGTTGTTGTAGTAGTGACATTATAAGCTGGAGGCATCTGTATAATGACAGTACCAGGATCTCCTTGGGTGGCCGGCGGCGAGTAAGCTGTTGCAACACGTGAAATGGTTGACACGGTCTGCGTCGTGGTGACATTGTAAGATGGAGGTACTCTCACGATGACAGTGCCTGGATCACCTTGAGTAGCCGGAGGTGCGTATGTGGTTGTAAGTCGGGAAATAGTTGAGACTGTAGTCGTGGACGTGACGTTGTACTCAGGAGGTACCCGGACCCAGACGGTTCCGGGGTCACCTTGCGTAGCAGGGGCTGAGTATGCAGTTGTAAGTCGGGATATGGTTGAAACAGTCTGTGTTGACGTGACGTTATACGAAGGGGGCATTTGCACAACAATAGTACCTGGATCTCCCTGCGTAGCTGGAGGGTTATATGCAGTAGCCACGCGAGAGATAGTTGATACTGTTTGTGTTGTCGTGACATTGTACTGTGGTGGCATCTGCACCACAACTGTACCTGGATCTCCCTGAGTAGCCGGGGCCACATATCTGGTTGCAGGTCGAGATATCGTGGGAACAGTCTCAGTGGTAGTGACATTACGGTCAGGGGGGACCTGCACAATGAAAGTTCCGGGGTCACCCTGTGTAGCTGGAGGAGCATATGTTGTAGACATACGAGTGATCGTGGGGACGGTCTGAGTGGTTGTCACGTTATATGCAGGCGGCAGCCTTACCCAGATGGTTCCTGGATCACCTTGTGTACCAGGCGCAGAATAGGTTGTATAAGCTCTCGAAATCGTACTGACAGTTGATGTGACAGTGACGTTATACTCCGGCGGTACGTCCACGTAGATGGTTCCAGGGTCTCCCTGTGTGGCAGCAGGACCATATGTTGTCCTGACACGACTGATACTGGTGATTGTGTGGGTAACTGTCACGTTGTAGTCCATCGGGACTTGAACCAAGACTGTATTGGGGTCGCCTTGAGTGGCAGCTGGATAATAAGACGTTCTGACCCGACTGATCGTGCTGACTGTTTGGGTGCTAGTGACATTGTAGTCGACAGGCACCTGCACAAGGACTGTGTTAGGATCACCCTGAACAGAGGCGGGATTATATGTCGTTCTAGCCCGGCTGATTGTGCTGACAGTTTCAGTGGTTGTTACGTTATAGTCAACTGGGACCTGAACCAAAATTGTTCCAGGGTCGCCTTGAGTTGCACCCGCGCTATAGGTGGTCCTAACCCGCGTGATCGCACTGTTGGTTTCGGTGGTGGTCACGTTGTAGTCAACAGGGACCTCAATTAGTACGGTGTTGGGATCACCCTGAGTACCGGCTGGCATATAGGTGGTCCTGATGCGGCTAATTTCACTGTTGGTCTGGGTTGTCGTCACATTGGAATCCGGTGGGACTTCAATGAGAACTGTGTTCGGGTCGCCTTGAGTGGCAGCAGACATATACGTGGTCCTAACCCGAGTGATAGCACTGTTGGTTTCTGTCGTTGTCAGAGTGTAGTCAGGAGGAACCTGAATGAGAACCGTGTTAGGATCTCCTTGGGTGCCGGCAGGATAGTATGAGGTCCTGACCCTGTTGATCGTGCTGATGGTTTCGGTTGATGTAACATTATAATCCGGCGGAACCTCGATGAGGACCGTATTGGGATCACCCTGTGTTGCAGCAGTCATATATGAGGTCCTCACACGGCTGATACCACTGTTGGTTTCAGTAGTTGTGACAGTGTAGTCAGGTGGAACCTGGATAAGAACTGTGTTGGGGTCACCCTGGGTTCCGGCGGGCATATAAGTCGTCCTGACCCTGTTGATCGAACTGACGGTCTCCGTGGATGTGACATTGTAGTCCGGCGGGACCTCGATAAGAACCGTGTTTGCATCACCCTGCGTCGCGGCAGTCATGTAAGTAGTTCGAACACGAGTAATTGAACTGACAGTCTCAGTAGTTGTGATGGTGTAGTCAGGAGGAATCTCAACAAGGACGGTATTCGGGTCACCTTGTGTACCAGCAGGCATGTAGGTAGTCCTAACCCTGTTGATCGCACTATTCAACTCAGTGGTAGTGACGTTGTAGTCCACTGGAACCTCGACTAGAATAGTGCCTGGGTCGCCTTCGGTTGCGGCTGGATTAAAGGTTGTGCGGACGCGACTGATAGTGCTAACAGTCTCAGTTGTGGTGACGTTATACTCTGGCGGCAGATCAACATAAACAGTGCCAGGATCACCCACGGCTGCAGGGCTTGCAAAGCGTGTGGCAGGGCGGCTGATGGTAGGGACTGTTGATGAGACCGTGACATTGGAATCAGGGGGAAGCTCAACAATGATGGTACCAGGATCGCCCTGGGTTCCAGCTGGGGCAAAGGTGGTTGAAGGCCTTGTGATGGTCTCAATGGTCGTGGTGATAGTGACGTTGTACTCCGGCGGTAGATCAACGTACACGGTACCGGGGTCTCCAACTGTATCTGGACGAGAGTAACGGGTGGTGGGTCTCGAGATCGTAGAGATAGTTTGAGTTGTCGAGATGTTATACTCGGGGGGCATTTCGATAATGATAGTTCCAGGATCGCCTTGAGCGGCAGCAGGAGCAAATGCCGTTGACTGTCTCGTGATTGTGGGGACTGTTGTGGTTATGGTGACATTATATTCCGGCGGAAGGTCAACATAGATAGTGTTGGGGTCGCCGACAGTGCCGGCCTTCGAGTACCGAGTGACTGGTCTGCTGATTGTCTCAACAGTCTGTGTTGTAGTCACATCATACTCAGGAGGCATCTCAATTATGATAGTGCCAGGATCTCCTTGTGTAGCACCAGGAGCAAAGGTTGTGCTCTGTCGTGTGATACTGTAAATCGTGGTTGTGACGGTGACGTTGTACTCGGGTGGTAGATCTAGATACACGGTGCCAGGGTCGCCAATCTCAGCAGGGCTAGAGTACCGAGTGACTGGCCTACTGATTGTTTCAATGGTCTGTGTTGTGGTGACATTGTACTCAGGGGGCATCTGGACGAGCACTGTGCCGGCATCGCCTTCAGTGGCAGGGGGTTCAAACGTTGTGCTTGGTCGAGTGATTGTGCTGACAGTTGTGGTCATTGTCACGTTGTGGTTCGGCGGCACATCTATATAGACCGTGCCTGGATCACCCTTCGTGGCAGCTGGTACAAACCGAGTGGCCGGGCGTGTGATTGTGGGCACGACATCAACGATAGTGGTGTTGGTATCCGAAGGCTCTTGAACAATGACTGTGCCGGGATCTCCTTGGTTGGCGGGAGGCATATATGTTGTTCTGACACGGGTGATTGTGCTGACCTCTTCCGTAGTGGTGACATTCCTATCAGGAGGCAATTCAATGATAATAGTACCCGGATCGCCTTTGTTTGCAGGTGGAGAATAGGTTGTATACGGAGCAGTCAGTGTAGCAATCTCGGTCGTTCTAGTCACGTTCCTGTCAGGTGGGAGTCGTACAATGACAGTGCCGGGATCACCGCGGTTGCCCGGTGGTGAATAAGTAGTATAGGCCTCGGTCAACGTAGGGACTTCTTCTGTAGTCGTCACGTTACGATCAGGAGGCAATTCAATGATAATTGTGCCTGGGTCGCCCTTCTTCGCTGGTGGGGAATACGTGGTGTAAGGGGCTGTCCTGCTGGGCACCTCGGTGGTGATTGTGACGTTGCTGTCAGGAGGCATCTCTACGATGACTGTCCCCGGATCTCCTCTGTTAGCTGGCGCTGAGTATGTTGTATAAGGCGCAGTTCGACTCGCGACTTCGGTCGTGATGGTGACGTTGCGACTAGGAGGCAATTCAACAAGAACAGTGCCAGGATCTCCCTGGGAACCGGGAGGATAGTAGGTGGTATAAGGCGCTGTTCTCGAATCCACCTCAGTTGTGATAGTAATATTTGAGTCTGGGGGCAGCCCAATATACACTGTACCAGGATCTCCACGGTTTGCAGGCGGGGAGTACTTTGTGTAGGGAGAGGTGATAGTGCTGATGACTTCAGTGACAGTCACATTGTGGTTGGGGGGCACCTCAATAATGACAGTGCCGGGATCGCCAGGCGAGCCAGGGGAAGAGTACTTTGTGTAAGGGGCCGTGATAGTGCTGACCTCCTCTGTGATGGTCACATTTCGATCAGACGGCATTCCAACGACGATAGTTCCCGGATCATCTTCAGCACCGGCCGGCGAGTAGGTAGTGTAGATCGCTGTAATGGTACTGATAGTCTGGGTGATTGTCACGTTGAAAGGAGTGGCTGGGCCAGGGGTCTCGATGATTACCGTACCGTTGTCTCCGCGGCTCGCAGGAGGTATGTATGAAGTGACAGGACCAGTCATAGTTCGTGGGCCAGGCCTGTAGACAGTGACGTTTTGTCCAGGAGCTTCAGTAGTGGAAGTATCTTGAGAAGTCGACACGACCCTCTGGTTCGGCATGATGATGGCGATGGTACCTGGGTCACCTGGAGTGCCTGGAGGGTTGTACCTGGTGACAACATCTGTTGCAGCGTCCGTAGATTCAGCGTCGCTGGTGACAGTGACATTATATTCAGGAGTTTCAACAATAATGGTGCCGGGATCTCCAGGCCCATCAGGAGGCGAGTAGGTTGTAAACGGCGCCGTAATTGTTGAAGCACCGCGAGTCGTCGTCACGTTGTAAGGACCAAGAGGTGTCTCGATGATAACGGTGCCCGGATCACCTGGAGTGCCAGGTGGGGCATATGATGAGCGTAAGGTTGTGACGGTTCTTGGTGCTTCTCGTGTGATGGTGACATTGTAATCAGGTGTCTCGACAATGACAGTACCGGGATCACCAGGTGTAGCTGGGGGCGAATACGTTGTGAAAGGGGCCGTGATCGAGGCACCACGAGTAACAGTAACATTGTAGTCAGGTGTCTCAACAATAACTGTGCCGGGATCACCAGGAGCGCCTGGAGGGGAGTAGGTGGTATATATACTTGTAATCGAAGCGGGAGCTGCCCTTGTGATAGTGACGTTGTAGGCATTGTTTGGTGTCTCTACGATGACAGTTCCTGGATCGCCTGGAGTGCCTGGAGGATTGTATGTCGTCCGCACATCAGTAATCGAAGCTGGTGCCTCTCGGGTAATGGTGACGTTATAATCCGGGGTCTCAACGATAATGGTGCCAGGATCTCCTGAGGCGCCAGGAGGCGAATATGTGGTAAAGGGCGCTGTAATCGAGGCGCCGCGAGTGATGGTCACGTTGTAGTCGTTATTTGGAGTTTCAACAATTACGGTGCCAGGATCGCCAGGAGTTCCGGGAGGAGCGTAGCTTGTGCGGAGACTTGTAATCGATGCGGGTGCCTCGCGAGTAATAGTGACATTATAATCAGGCGTCTCGACGATGACAGTACCTGGGTCGCCAGGCGTTGCAGGAGGTGAGTAGGTTGTGATTGTGGTCGTGATATCAGCAGGAGCTGCCCTCGTAATGGTGACATTGTAGTCTGGGATCTCAATGATGATGGTCCCTGGATCAGCTGGTTGGGCTGGGGGCGAGTAGGTAGTGAACCTTGTGGTAACACCACTGGGAGCTGTCCTGGTGATTGTCACATTTCCGTGCTCAGCCAAGGCCTGGTCCAAGTAAACACTAGTTTGCGAGAGAACGGTTCCTGGCTCAGTACCACTGGGGGGGATAACGATGACATTGGTTTCCGCGCCTGTGGTACCTGCGTCACTTCCGGCGTCGGAGTTGGACCCGGTACGTGTTGAGGGATCGCCAGGAATAGTGACTGTCGCACTGATGGTAACATAACTATCAGTATCTGGTGCACCAACGGATGAGTCTCTCGATGTATCCACAGGTGTGTAAATGATCTGTGTTCCGGGGGTTCCATCAGTTGCGGGAATAATCTGCGTGACATTCCCGCTAGCATCAGCGAACCTGGTGTTGGGTTCAATGACGGTAAAGTCATCGTTACTATCACTCGGAGTCAAGGTGAGCGCGTCGGGGTTGCTCGAAGCAGGTGTTGTGATACTGCTGGCTGAATCATCAGTGGTCGGCACTGCCGATACTGAGGCAGGACCAGTTGGCACTGGAGGAGGAGTCTCAATGAGCACGGTTCCGGGATCTCCAGGGGAGCCAGGAGGATAGTAGGTAGTGTACGGGGCAGTAAGAGAATCAGGACCGTCGGTGTAGATAGTCACGTTCCTGCCCTCCTCGGAAGTAGACTCAGCATCAGTGGCCACAGTCTGAATGAAAACAGTTCCTGGCTGTCCGGGTGTTTGTGGGGGTGCGTAACTAGTGATGGGAATCTTGACGCCTGGGGGAGCCAAGGTATAGAGAGTAACATTGGTGCCTGGTGCCTCAGATGTAGTCTCAGAAATGGGGGCTGGAGTCTCAATGATGATCGTTCCAGGCTGTCCAGGCGTACTTGGTGGCTCGTAAGAGGTCACAGGGGCAGTGATGATTCCTGGGCCAGGATACTGACGCACAATGGTGATGTTGGGGCTGTTGTCACTAGGCGGGATCGTGACGGGCGGAGGAGTAGTAGCCTCAGCCTGAGTCTCAACTATGATAGTACCAGTTCCGGAGACAGGAGCTATGGTTGTGACCGTGGTTGGCGCTGTAAGCTGGCCAGTGCCAGTGTAAATGGTGTAGACGGTAACGTAAACATCCTCGGGTGCCGATGTAGCTGCAGCTTCAGGTGCGGGTGTTTCAATGATAACGGTACCTGGGTTGCCACCAGACGGAGAGATGGTCGTGACCGTGACAGGCGCTGTTATCATAGGGGTTCCTGTGTATGGCCTGAAGACCGTCACATAGCTATCGTCCCCAGCAGGAATAGTCAGAGGAGGGTTCGCTCCCTTGTTTGCGGTTTGCGGACCCGGTGTCTCAATTATGACAGTACCTGGCTGATCACCCTGAGGAGGAACAGTTGTGACGGTGGCTTCGCCTGTAATCTCGCCTGTACCAGTGTAAGGCTCGTAGATGGTGGTATATGAGGGAGCAGGTGCCGAGGTAACAGGAGGCTCAGAGCCAGGTGTCTCGACAATCACGGTTCCTGGCTGGTCCCCTTGAGGCTCGATTGTCGTAATTGTGACCGGCGCAGTGATCTGGTCAGCACCAGTGTGAGATCGATACACTGTCACATACGAAGGTTGAGGGGCAGGTTCCGGTGAAGATGTCACTGCTGGCTCCGAGCCAGGTGTCTCAATGATCACAGTTCCTGGTTGGCCCCCTTGAGGCTCAATGGTTGTGATAGTGACCGGTGCAGTGATCTGATCTGCGCGTGTGTGAGGTCGATAGACTGTCACATATGAAGGCTCGGGGGCAGGGGTTGATGTGACTGGAGGTGCAGACCCAGGTGTTTCAATGATAACGGTTCCAGGCTGATCCCCAGATGGTACGATGGTGGTCAGTGTGACTGGAGCAGTTATCTGATCTGTGCCAGTGTATGGCTGATAGATCGTCACATATGAAGGCTCAGGAGCTGGGGTTGAGGTGACAGGGGGCTCCGAGCCAGGGGTTTCAATAATAACCGTGCCTGGCTGACCTCCTTGAGGAGGGATAGTTGTAAGTGTAACAGGCTCAGTAATTCTATCAGATCCAGTATGCGGCTGATAGACTGTCACATAGGAAGGCTCCGGAGCAGGTCCCGATGTCACGGGAGGCTCCGCTCCTGGTGTCTCAATAATCACGGTACCAGGCTGATCACCTTGGGGAGGAATAGTTGTAACCGTGACAGGCTCGGTGATTCTATCAAGACCGGTGTGCGGCTGGTATATTGTGATGTAAGAAGGTTCAGGAGCTGGTCCTGAAGTTACGGGGGGTTCTGCACCTGGTGTCTCAATGATCACGGTACCCGGCTGATAGCCTTGGGGAGGAATGGTTGTGATCGTGACAGGCTCGGTAATTCTGTCGAGCCCAGTATGAGGCTGATACACTGTGACGTAAGATGGTTCGGGGGCAGGCGTCGACGTGATAGCAGGCTCCGAACCTGGTGTTTCAATGATAACAGTGCCCGGTTGATCTCCCTGTGGAGGGATGGTAGTGACCGTAACAGGGGCGGTGATTCTGTCTGGGCCAGAATGAGGCTGGTAAACGGTAACATAGGAAGGCTGTGCAGCGCTAGTGGACACAATTCGCTGGGCAGGAGTATCAAAGATAATGGTACCGGGCTGGTCTCCTTGTGGCTCAATAGTTGTCTTAACGAGAGACTCAGTAATATCTTCGGTGCCGGAGTACTCCTCATAAAGCGTCGTGTATGTTGGAGCAGGAGGTGATGTAGTAACAGGAGGTTCTGCGCCGGGGGTTTCGACCACAATCGTACCTGGCTGGTCACCAGATGGGGCGATGGTCGAAACCGTAACAGGCGCAGTGATTCTGTCGATACCAGTGTGAGGGCGATAGATCGTGACAAATGGGGCCTGAGTCTCGATGATAACAGTTCCAGGTTGGTTCCCTGACGGAGGAATGGTAGTCGCTGTAATTGGCGCTGTGATCTGGTCGGTTCCAGTGTAAGGAATAGTTGTCGTGACATACGAAGGGGGGGTGGCAATGACAACGGTGCCGGACTGGCCGCCTTGAGGGGGGACCGTTGTGAGAGCTGTAGACCCAGTAATCGAATCGGTGCCGGTGTAAAGCACTGTGGTTGTGACATAAGATCCAGGAGTTCCAACAACGACCGTGCCAGGTTGATCACCTTGAGGTGGAATGGTTGTAAAAGCTGTGGGGCCGGTAATCGAGTCAGATCCGGTATACAGAACAGTCGTTGTGACGTATGTTCCTGGTGTTCCAATAGCAACAGTTCCAGGCTGCCCTCCCTGAGGAGGAATGGTTGTAAGGGCAGTCGGCGCTGTGATTACACCTGTTCCAGTATAAAGTGTTGAAATTGTCACGAAAGGACCCTGGGTCTCAACAATGACAGTACCGGGTTGATCTCCTTGAGGGGGAATCGTAGTGACGGTAGTGGGCTCGCTGAGTATCTCTGTTCCAGTGTACAAAGTGGTGATAGTGACGTACGATGGCGCGGGTGGTGTGGTGGTGACAGCAGGGGCCGCGCCAGGGGTCTCGATGATGATTGTGCCAGGCTGATCTCCTGTGGGAGCAATGGTCGACACAGTGACTGGGCCGGTGATCTGATCTGGCCCTGTATGAGGACGATAGACTGTCACAAACGGAGCCTGTGTTTCAACGATGACAGTTCCTGGCTGGTCGCCTTGAGGATAAACAGTAGTAACAATAGGTACGCTAATCTGGTCAGTGCCAGTATAGGGAACTGTCGTTGTCACATAAGAAGGAGGTGCAGAGGTGGAGGTCACAGCGGCCACTTGCTGCCCAGGAGTCTCAATGATTACAGTTCCAGGCTGATCACCCTGGGGTGGAATGGTGCTCGTTATAGCCTCTGTGATCTGATCTGTACCCGTGTAAAGCCTGGTGGTGGTCACATATGAAGCAGGACCAGGCGTTGAGGTTACCGGCGGCACTTGCTGGCCTGGGGTCTCAACGATCACGGTACCAGGCTGATCACCTTGAGGAGGGATAGTGGTCGTGATTGGTTCTGTAATCTGGTCTGTTCCGGTGTAGAGTCTAGTGATAGTCACGTAAGTAGCAGGGGCAGGGATGGTCGTCACAGGAGGCGCTTGCTGTCCTGGAGTCTCAATGATAACTGTACCGGGTTGGCCGTTGGTCGGCTCAATAGTCGTGATAGTGACGGGTTCTGTGATCCTGTCTGCTCCTGTGTAGGGTCGGTAAACCGTAACATAGGTGGCAAGAGGCCCAGCAGAGGTTGTCACAGGAGGTAAATCTCGATCGGGGGTCTCAATTATGACTGTTCCCGGCTGATCTCCTGACGGCTCAATGGTTGTGACAGTGACGGGCGCAGTGATACGGTCTGCTCCAGTATGAGGGCGGTAGACCGTAACATAAGTAGCTTGAGCAGGAGTGCTCGTTACTGAATCAACAGGAGCCGGGGTAGAGGCAGGCTCAGACTCAACAGGAGTTTCAATGATTACAGTGCCGGGCTGACCATTGGCGGGGGCGATAGTTGTAGTCGTGACAGGGCCAGTAATCACATCAGTGCCCGTATGAGGTCGGAACACAGTAATGTAAGACTCATTAGGTCCAGCGGGCAATGTCACTGTTGGATTAGAGCCAGGTGTCTCTGGTTCGGGGGTCTCAATGATGACTGTTCCGGGCTGGCCACCTGAAGGTGCAATGGTACGAACGGTGACCGGTGCAGTGATTACGCCAGTACCTGTGTAAGGTCTGTAAACAGTAACATACTGATCGCCTGGACCAGGATCGAGCGTAACAGGAGGCTGAGCAACCTTCGTGTTGACATCTGGAGTAGGTGTCTCGATGATAACAGTTCCCGGGTTCCCGTTGGAGGGCTCGATAGTTGTGACCGTGATGGGCTGATCAATATTGCCTGGTCCAGGATATGGACGATATTCGGTGACATAGGTACTGCCAGGGCTTGCAGGGGCTGTGCTAGGCGCATTGGTATCCTGGGCCACGGGAGTCTCGATAATTATTGTTCCCGGTTGCCCATTGACACCTGGGATCGTAGTTACGGTCACAGGTGCCGTAATGACATCAGTTCCTGTATGTGGCCTGTACACAGTGATGAAGGAGCTGTCCGGACCGGGTGGAATAGTCAACGGCGCAGCCTCGGTAGTCTCATCTGTCGAAGTTGCCGCCTGAGGTACTGGTGTCTCAATGATGATTGTCCCGGGCTGACCGTTAACTCCTTCAATAGTGGTAATTGTCACAGGTGCCGTGATAACGTCAGTACCCGTATGAGGTCTATAGACCGTCACGTACGAGTTTCCGGGTCCCGGTGGAATTGTGACAGGCGTAGAATCACCAGTTGTTGTCGTTGGATCCTGAGGCACAGGCGTCTCGACAATGATGGTTCCTGGTTGACCATTAGATGGAGGAATGGTGGAGACAGTGATAGCCGCTGTGATGAGGCCAGTGCCGGTGTATGGTCGGAAGACCGTGATATAACCATCAGTTCCTTGAGTAGAAGTAACTTCGGGTGATGATGTGGTCTCCGGCGCGGTTTGAGGCACAGGTGTCTCAATGATGACCGTTCCAGGCTGGCCATTAGTTGGTGCAACAGTTCCAACTGTAAGAGGGGCAGTGATTGTTCCAGGTCCGGGGTAGGGTCTGTATACAGTCACATAGTCAGCGTTACCATCCGAAGTGGTGACAGCAGACGCTGTGGTTTGAGGCTCGTCAGAAGAGGAAGAAGTTGGGGCCTCAGGAGCAGGTGTCTCAATGATCACAGTGCCAGGTTGACCTCCTGAAGGTTCAATGGTCGTGACAGTAATTGGCGCAGTAATAGGTGATCCAGTGTGTGGCCTATAGACAGTGACATAGTTGTTGTTGTCAGCCGGGATGGTAACTGGAGGCGAAGAAGTCGGCGACGGCGCAAACTTGGTGTTGACCTCCAGTGTAGGTGTCTCAATGATGATCGTGCCTGGCTGGTCACCCGAGGGAGTCGCAGCAGTGATGGTGATAGGCTGATCAATGTTGCCGGGGCCAGGGTAAGGCTTGTATACTGTGATATATGGGTTGTTGCTTCCGGTAGGAACAGTAACTGGTCCTGTCTGGGTGGCAGTATTGGCATCAGGATTGGGGGTCTCAATGATGATTGTACCGGGTTGCCCAGACACAGGGGCTTGAGTGTATGTGATGGGAGATGTAATCTGGCCAGGGCCAGGATACGGTCGGTAGATTGTCACATAAGAACCAGTTGGATCAGGAGGGATGGTAATAGGAGGAGTAGAGCCGTCAGTAGTTTGCGTTGTTGGAGTAGGCGTTTCTGTTGGCTGAGTCTCGATGAACACCGTACCGGGCTGGCCGTTGGAAGGAGCCTGAGTCAGGGTTATTGGTGCAGTGATCGTTCCAGGGCCTGGATAGGGTCTGTAGACCGTCACGTAGGTATCGGCAATAGAGCTCAATGGAACAGGAGTCTCAATAAGAACTGTTCCGGGCTGACCATTGGACGGCGGCTTGGTAATAGTGATAGGTGCGGTAATTACACCTGGTCCTGGGAAGGGGGTGTAAATGGTGATATAGTTATCCGTAGTAAGGGCAGAAGTCTGGGGCTGGGCCGTAGTCTCAGGAGTCGGTGTCGTGATAAACACAGTTCCTGGGTTACCACCAGACGGTGCCTGAGTGCGGGTAATGGGTGCAGTGATAACACCAGGACCCGGGAAGGGCAGGAAAACGGTCACATATTGATCACCAGGTGTAGTGGTTGCCACGTTCTGCTGATCAGTGGACAGCGGCGCTGGCGTCGTGATGAAAACGGTTCCGGGCTGGCCATTAGCAGGGGGTTGAGTACTTGTTATAGGAGCAGTAATTACACCTGGGCCAGGGAAGGGCAGGAATACTGTCACATAGCCATCTGTTCCTTGGGAAGTGGAAGTCAACCCATTCATCTGTTTTGGTGTAGTGAATGCAGGAACAGGTGTAGTGATCCAAACAGTACCAGGCTGACCATTGGCAGGCGGCTGGGTGCTTGTGATGGGTGCAGTGATTTCGCCTGGTCCTGGGTAAGGAACAAAAACTGTGACATAACCATCTGTTCCTTGAGACGTGGAAGTTAACCCATTCATCTGCTTCGGTGTAGTGAACGCAGGGACAGGCGTGGTAATGAAGACAGTACCAGGTTGGCCATTTGCGGGTGGCTGAGTCCTGGTGATGGGCGCAGTGATCTCGCCCGGTCCCGGATATGGGATAAAAACTGTCACATAACCATCTGTTCCAGAAGTAGTACTAGGGAGGTTTGCCTCAGAAGTTGTAGCAGGTAGAGGGGCTGGCGTTGTAATGAATACTGTTCCAGGATTTCCACCTGAAGGGGCCTGAGTCCTGGTATAGGACGTGGTAATGACACCAGGGCCAGGGAACGGAAGATACACAGTGACATAACCATCAGGTCCCTGTGTGGTAGTAGGGTCTGGCAATGGTGTAGTCGCGGGGGTATCCGCAACGGGAGTCTGGATGATCACTGTACCCGGCTGCCCACCGGAAGGAGTAGCCTGCGTTACGGTAATTGGTGCCGTAATGATGCCTGGGCCGGGGAACGGTTCATAGACAGTGACATAGTTGTCGGTGCCAGAGACCATTGAAGTGGGTGCGAACTTGATTGGTGGCGGTGTCTCAATGTAAACCGTTCCTGGATTTGTACCAGATCCAGTGATTGTGGTAGTAAAGATGGCCGTAATAACACTCGTCCCGGTGTACTGTTCAGTAACCGTGACATATCCATAAGGGCCAGTCACCGTAACCATTGCAGTTGTGGGTTGAACCTTAATTGGAGGTGGAGTCTCAATAACAACCGCGGTAGATTGTTGACCTCCTGAAGCTGTCAAGGTGACGGTCTTCGTAACTGTGGTGCTAACATCTGATCCAGGAGTGTAGATAGTGGCAGTACCGCCGGGACCCGTGGCAGTGACCGTAAAGGGGCCTTGGGTCTCAATGATAACGGTTCCCGGCTGGCCGTTCGAACCACTAATCGTTGTGACGGTGATAGGCTCAGAGATTAGGTCACCTGTATGTGGTCGATATATGGTTGTATATCCATCAGGATTATCAGGTTGAACCGTCACGGTCGCACCAGGTTCAGTCTCAGTGACGGTGATCGGCTGGCCACCCGCAGCAGGGGAAGTCACCACATTCTGGCCCTTGGGGGTCTCAAGCGTTGGTATTGGTGTCTCGACGATAATAGTTCCCGGCTGGGTACCACTGGGTTGGATGGTGATCGTGACTGGTGCGCTGATAGGGCTTCCACTATGTGGCCTATAGATAGTCACATAGGGGCTGTTACCTCCAGCAGGAATGGTAATAGGACCACTTCCTGGTGCAGATGTAGTCGGATCAGGCGTCTCAATAATGATAGTGCCTGGCTGACCATTTGTACCTGGCTGGGTGAGCGTAATCGGAACCGAAATTGGATCACCGCTATGAGGTCGGAAAATGGTGACATATTGACCCGATCCAGCGGGAATGGTGAAAGGATCACCAGGCCCTCGAGTGATCTGTCCACCTCCAGAAGGCACTGGGGTCTGAATGATAATTGTTCCTGGCTGGCCAGGAGCCCCAGTGATTGTGATCGTGTTAGGGGCTGTGACAGCATTGGATCCTGTGGGACCTTGGATAATGGTAACGAAGGAACCGTCCTGACCAGGAGGAATTGTGATCTCGACATCGCCGGGTTGAGGGGCAGGAGTCTCGATGATGATCGTTCCTGGTTGGCCACCGGAGGGTGCGATTGTGATCGTGTTGGGTGCAGTGATAACACTGTTGGGCTGTCTGACAATCGTTATGTAACCACTGTTGGGGTCAGATGGAAGTGTGATAACCTGCTGACCAGCGCGCACAGCCGGTGTCTCAATAATGATCGTTCCTGGATTGGTACCAGATGGTGATACAGTGTAAGTGACAGGTTCAGTAATCTGATCGGAACCTGCGTGAGGTCGCAAGATCGTAGAATAAGGGTTATCGCCACTGGGTGGAATAACCTGCGGTTGGTTTTCAGGGAGATCACTATCTCCACCACTACCGGATGTGCTCGAGGGTCCAGGGGTCTCAATGATGATTGTTCCGTCCTGTCCTGCCGATGTTGGGACAAGGATTGTGACAGGAGTTGATATAGCAGAAACTCCTGTGTATTGCCTGAGAATTGTGGTAAAATGGCCGCCGTCACTTGGAGGGATCGTGACAGCACCACCGGGGTTCTGGTTACCTTGAGGGACCTGGACAACTACTGTGCCCTGATCGCCTCCAGAACCAACAATGGTGGAAACCCGAGCCTGGGTGATGTACTCAGTTCCGGTGTATGTTTGAATCACCAAAACGTTGGATGTACTGCCTGCAGCGTTGCCACCACCAGCACCTCCAACACCAGGTGTACTTGGTGGCACGTCTGCCCAAGGAGTCTGAATAACAACAGTCGCAGGGGCATTTCCGGCCGCGGGAATTGTCCTTGTAGCCTCGCCAGTGATGGCAACACCACTAGGCAACGCCGAGATAATCGTGGCTATCGGGTTGTCGTTTGAAGGGGGAATTGTCAACGCGCCGGCCTGGCCTGATGAGAAAGAAGAATAAGCAGTACCAGGAATATCGACAAGAATAGTACCCGGGTTTGTTCCAGAGGGCTCGGCAATTGTGATTTCCTGGTTCGTAGTGGCATCGTTACCTCCAGTATAAGCCTGAATGATCCTTTCATAAGGGTCATTACGAGTCGGAGCAAGCGTAATTCTCGGGTGTGGAAGGAGTGTCACGGGGAATAGTACTCCTCCGGGGCGAGTGTATGTCTCGACAGTAACTTGGCCCTGTATGACCTGTGTGACGGTGGCATCGTTGTCGGCTGCATTCTGTTGCTTGTCGAGTAAACTCGCATCGAAAGCTTGGCCCTGGTTTCCACCGCTTCCAGCATCACCAGAACCTCCTGAATCTCCGTTAAGAGTAGTATAAGCATGTTGAATGAGAGTCTCTGCAAATCCGGTAGCAATGTTGACTGCGGCTTGGTCGATACCATCTTGTGCCTCGACGGCGAGAAGGAGTGTAGAGGCTAGCAGCCCCCGTGACAACAACATGGTGTGAGTTGTCGTCGGAGACGCAGCTAGCAAATTAATTTGGTGTTGGAGAGAGTCCGTATGAGGCTTTCAAGCTCCATTCCGAGGCATCATCATCGTTTATAAGAACTCGAGAGACGGACCCGATCACCCGGTACGGCTGCACTGCATCGCGTGGCTCTCACGGCCTGTCTGTTTTCGTCGCCATGGTTCACAGAGCCGGTCTCTACGGTAGGCTGTTCTCGCCCACAGGTCCGCATTCCCAATCCATGTTCCCGGGACGTTCTGGAAGAGCCAGGAATGTCGTCATTGAGCTAGGAGCTCATCTTTTCCTGGAGGGCCTTTGTGGCGATCGTTGCCAGCCTCGTTGGGCGGGTTGTCAGGTCCGAAGAATCTCGCCCTGAATGGACCTGCATGCGCTGGACCGTGATTGGGTCATGTCTCACGTAGACAGCTTAGATCTGAACTATTGGGGCTATGGACTGGAACGTGCCGCACCGATCGGGATAGAGATCTTAGGCGTAGATCGTGTGGGCCAGGGGTGAGTCCATCTTTTTGCGTTTGTCTTGGGTGAAAGCGTGCAAGCCCCAGGCGCCACACACGCCACATCATGTCGACAGGGGGGCTTGAAGAGAGAACCAACATCATATTCGTGATTTGGACTGTAAGCGTCTCCCCTCAATCTGTTTTTTTTTAGAGTTATCTAAAAGTAAGGTTTGCTTCGGGCCTGGATGCCAAGCCTAGTCAACCTAACCAGTTGCGGCTTTCACTCTGTTGATATCTCACTTTCACTTGATATAAGGCGTCACTTAGAGAGTCTGTTGATATGACAGAAGAAACCGATTGGTCAAGAATCAATCCAGGTCGGATTATAGAAACTGTATCTAGACACTTACCAAGGAGGCTGATGAAAAGATTCCTTACCAACAAACTGTTGACATAGATGATATGATAGTCTGCACGAATTTCAAAGATCGATGACCCTCGATCATAAGATGGCTTCATTCTCTGAACACATCGTCAATGGATGACGTCGAATAACGCCGATCTCATCGCTGTCAATGGATTCATGTTGGTCAAAGGAACGTGATCGTCAGGTATGGTTTTGAGAGACATTTCCGTTTTAGCCATCGTTTGCTCGTGTTGCTGGGCGAGACACCGGAATCTGTCTCAGTCATCACAATGCCCATAATGAGCATCAGGATCTTGCTCGTGTCTCGGGGGGATCCAACTTTCTTTTACCCGAATCCATTGCATCGGTCAGAGAGGCGAAGCCTTTCCCGTTAACAATTAGATTCTTCCCATGTGGCAATTGACTTATTACAAATCAAGCCATTAATTTGCAATGCACTATTGGCCTTCGTGCAAACTCTCTTCTTACTCAGTGTCAATTCATTGTTTAATTGTGTTCTTCTGTTAGCCTCTAAGCCGAGCGCCAGGCTCATGGGAGCTTCATGAGTCTCGGCCCTGCCAAGATTGTTAGTTGGTGTAAGCTATTGATAATTATAAAAACCTAAGAGTTAGAAGCTTGAAGCTGTCAGCTGGGTAGTCTATATTTGATAGAAACTTGACAGAGAGTGTAAGTTCACCCTCCTTGTAGCCGTTCAATAGTTCAACTCAATTTAATTAGTCCTGCATCTTTTCTTTGTCATTCCTGGGACAGCTTTGTTCCCAATAATCGATTCATGGCTCTCGCTGTGCTGTAGTTACTGTTATATAAAGGAATAAAATCAATAAAAAGTAGAGTATATAGTAGTAAAATGTAGTAAATAATAACAAGAGCATACCCTGAGGGTTTAAAGCCTTATAGACCCAGAGTTAATATTATAATTAAAGTTATAAAAATGTCTAACTTCTAAAGAGTATTATTGTTATAAGTAATTTACTTAATTATATCTATTTATTAACTTTTATAAACTGAAATCCTTAAAATAAATCACGATTTATCTAGCGTGAGAATTATAGTAAAAGCTCGGTTAGTTTTATAGCTACCCTATAATTAATAAATCAATGTAGCACGTTTTTAGCATACAGGGAAAACATGCCACTATGAACAATGAATGTTCTAAAGGGTGGGAACTTATATAAACTGTCAAAAAGGTATTGAAGCGACGCAGGCCTGATTCGAACAGACGCCTCCGAAGAGAATAGATTTCTAGTCTATCGCATTAGACCACTCTGCCACTGCGCCTTTTGCTTATACTTTTTCTTCCGACTCTCGACAGATGTCGCTGGCGTCACGGCAAACGCCGACCGATGGCGACCTTGTTTTGCTGAGTCGTGACACTATTCAACCCAACTCATTCCCAAGCCAAAGCGATCTCTTGAGAATACGAAATAAACATGACAGTTTGTTCTCGGGATTGCCTAAATTTGATAATTTCCATGTCTCAGACGTGTCTGCTGGCATTGCACATGGATGTCTTACCCTGATACAATAAGACAGTTTTTCTCCGGCAACCGAATACAGTTGAAATTGTCCTCATTGTTCCTGCTGCGTCTAGACCTTTATTGATGAAAACGTTGCCCAGCCACAACAGATTATCGCAATTTTGTGGTAATTAAGCCGACTCAAATTTCAAAACAAATTTCAAGAAGATACCAGGTAAGAATAAGAATCCAGGTCTCTTGCTAAATTAGGTATACTTAAGTATGACATCTCTCTTTGAGTTAAAACCTTAGCAATAACACTTTACCTTTAGCTTAAGGATACCGAGTCAATTGTTTTCATTTCCCTTCAGTTATGACCTAGAAGCATACAACAGAAGATCACTTTACGCTAGATAGATATCAAAGTCAATCGATTGTTTTGGTGTTCGCAAGCTACCGGTTCCATATCCATAGATCACTATATCCGGACCGTCCAAAAACAGTCATATTGGCCAGAATAGCTTGACGATATATAAGGTTTATTATCTAGGGTAGTGTATACATTATTACTCAGTTGAATTGACCAAGTTCAGTACCTTAGTATATTATCTTTACAAGGTAGAAGTAATGTACGTGAATAATTTCATCTTACGCTGGCTTGATACTTTCGACTCAGAGAGCTTCAGGACCCCGCAGACAATTGATTGCCCCGCGCTAAGGGAACGTGCCGATCTTCAGCCATGTCGCGATGCGATTATACCGGATTGAAAAGAAACATAGTATCAGTGAGCAAATACTTAGGATATCAGACACCCCAAGGAATATTTTACACCTAGAATTAGAAAAAAAACTTCCGCGAGTAGATTCCGGTGGCCACGGGCAGATAGAGTTGGACCGCGGGCAACAAGGCAAATCGCGGCGAAACTTTGTTCCTCTACCCGGCGGGGCGCCTTGATCGGAACTGGCAATTATTTTTTTCTTCCTGCTACAGGACGTTGGCGTACAAGCGTCAAGGCGTATCTTGCTTTGAACTCGCAAATCCATTCATCATGCACCACGTCCTGATCGGCGAGTCGTGCTACACGGCGTCTGAAGTCCAGAAGCTCGTGCAGCGCATCAATGATCAGAGTCCCGTCAAGGTTGCTAAGCTCACGGGCTCCTGGCAATACTACCTCGACCTCGAGACTGAGGATGCCGCCGTTCTCGGCAGCATTCAGAAGATCCTCGAGGCCATTGAGCAGCCTGCAGATGCTCCTTCAACCAGTGACAATAAGAATGCCATCGATATCTACGTCAGCCCCCGGAACGTTTCCCCATGGAGCTCCAAAGCTACAAGCATCGCCCTCGTCTGCGATCTCAAGACCGTCAACCGCATCGAACGAGGTCGAGTCATCCATATCGAACTCGAGGATGGTTTCAAGGGAGAGGAGGATTTGGGTTTCCGGGACATCCTGCATGATCGCATGACAGAATTCTTCAGTCTTTCTCCACCGGCCCTCAATACCATGTTCGCTCATGGTGCTCGAAACCCTCTCGTCGTCGTCGACATCTTTTCCGATGAGCGCGGTCCCTTGGCCGCTCTCCAGGACCATAACAAACAGGCTGGGCTTGGTCTCGACCAACCTAACATGGAGTACTTGGTTAAACAGTACACTGCTCTTGGTCGATCTCCTGTATGACTCATGAGTCCGACGTTGAAAATCAATTACTGATTTCAGTAGAACGACGTTGAGCTGTTCATGTTTGCTCAGGTCAACTCTGAGCACTGCCGGCATCATGTCTTTAATGCTTCATGGACAATTGACGGTGTCAGCCAGGAGAACAGCTTATTCGGCATGATTAAGAACACCCATAAATTAAACCCTGAATATGTCATCAGCGCCTATTCTGACAACGCGGCCGTGTAAGTCTCGGTTACACAAATATAATTGCGGTTGGAGATCAAGTATTCGAGCTTGTTTGCTAACGTTCACTCGTAGCCTTTCCGGTGACGAGGGTAACTACTGGGCTCCAGACTATTCCACCGGAAGCTGGAAGCTCACCCGCGAGGTTGTCCAGCCTCTCATCAAGGTTGAGACGCATAACCATCCCACTGCCATCTCCCCCTTTCCCGGTGCCGCAACTGGAAGTGGTGGTGAGATTCGAGATGAGGGCGCTGTTGGACGTGGCTCTTCTCCCAAAGCTGGTCTTGCCGGTTTCTGGGTTTCTGATCTCTTGATTCCTGGCAACAAGAGGCCATGGGAGCTTGATATTGGACGTCCCTCTCACTACGCCTCCAGTCTTGACATCATGCTGGAGGCCCCAATTGGCTCTGCTCGCTTCAACAACGAGTTTGGTCGTCCGGCCCTGACCGGTACTTTCCGTACTCTTCTCACCAACGAGGCCGGATCCGATGCTCCAGAGTACAGAGGATACCACAAGCCAATCATGATTGCTGGTGGTATCGGTAGCGTTCGACCCCAACATGCTCTCAAGGAGGAGAGCCATGTTGAAGAGGGGGCCCATGTTATTGTCCTGGGTGGCCCTGCTATGCTGATTGGTCTTGGTGGTGGTGCTGCCTCGTCCAACACTGGCAGCGATGCCACAGCGGATCTTGACTTCGACAGTGTTCAACGTGGAAACCCCGAAATGGAGCGACGAGCCCAGATGGTCATCAACACTTGCGTTGCCCTTGGGCCAGAAAGTCCAATTGCGTTTATCCACGATGTTGGTGCTGGCGGTCTCTCAAACGCTCTTCCTGAGCTTGTGAAGGACGCTGGGTTTGGAGGCAAGTTCGAACTTCGACAGATTGAGAGCGCCGATAACTCTATGTCTCCTCTTCAGATCTGGTGTAACGAGGCTCAGGAACGATATGTTCTTCTCGTCAACAAGGATGGTCTCAACCGCTTCACTAGCATCTGCCGACGAGAGCGATGTGGCTTCTCCGTTGTGGGAACTGCCGTTACCAAGGATGAGAGTGGTGTTTCAAAGCTTGTTCTCACTGATCGTGAGCCTACTATTCAGCCTCCTGTTGATCCCATTAACCTTCCCATGGATGTTCTCTTCCCTCCTGGACGGCGAATCTCCAAGGACGTTCAACGTGTTGAGAAGAACCTTCGTCCCTTTGACGCTGTCAAGAGTCTCACCGAGCACTGCGGCAGCTCTGACATTGGCGATTTGGTCACTAAAGCTACAGAGCTGGTTTTCAACCTTCCCTCTGTTGGGTCAAAGAATTTCCTTATCACTATCGGTGACCGTACTGTTGGCGGTCTATCTGTTCGAGACCAGCTTGTTGGTCCTTGGCAGACTCCGGTTGCCGACGTCGCCGTCACCCTTACTAGCTTCAGTCTTGATGACAAGAAGCGACGTGGTGAGGCCATGGCCATGGGCGAGAAGCCTAACCTCGCTCTCATCTCGGCAGCCGCATCTGCCCGTATGGCTGTTGTTGAGAGTTTGATGAACCTTGGTGCTGCTGACATCAAGCCTGGTCCCGTCAACGGTGATCTCAAGCGCGTTAAGCTCTCGGCCAACTGGATGGCCGCTGTTGGTCACCCTGGCGAAGGTGCTGCTCTTTACGATGCTGTCCAGGCTATCGGCATGGAGCTCTGCCCTCAACTTGGTGTTTCAATTCCTGTCGGAAAGGACTCTCTGTCTATGAAGGCCTCCTGGAAGGACAAGAACACCTCTGAGTCCCAGACTGTCACTGCTCCTGTCTCACTGGTTATCTCAGCCTTCAGCTTGGTCGAAGATGTCCGCAGCACATGGACGCCCCAGCTTCGCCGTGTTGAGGAGGTTGGAGAGTCTGTCCTGGTCTTCGTTGACCTTGCTCAGGGCTTCCGTGCCATGGGTGGCTCCGCTCTTGCTCAGACACTCGGTCAGATTGGTAACGAATCTCCCGATGTTCGCGATGTTCAGATCATCCGCGACTTCTTTGATGCTTTATGGCAGCTTCATCAGGAAGACATTGTCCTTGCATACCACGATCGTTCTGATGGTGGTCTGCTCACAACTGTTGCCGAGATGATGTTTGCTGGCCGTTGTGGCGCTGATATTTCTCTCGACAACCTTGCTGAGTCTGAGGACAAGGTGCTCGATGCCCTCTTCAACGAAGAGTTGGGAGCTGTCTTCCAGATCCGCCGAGGTGACGAGATCAAGTTCAAGAGGTGCTTCGCAACATGTGGTCCTCCCCATGGTCTTATCAAGACTATCGGCTATGTTCGCCCTACTAGCAAGCAGTCTCTCCTTGTCAAGTACAGATCAAAGACCATCGTCGACCTGGAGCGTGCCAAGATCCAACAGTGGTGGACCAGCACTTCTTACGAGATGCAGAAGCTCCGAGACAACCCCGAGTGCGCTCAGTCAGAGTTCGAGGCTATTCAGGATAACAGGGATCCTGGTCTACACTACAAGCTCAAGTTTGATCCCGCTGATGTCAGTCTTCCAGCTCTCACAAGTATCAAGAGCCTGGTATACAAGCCCAGAGGTAAGATCACAAAGTCCTGAACGAATTGAGTATAGACTAACATCACGCAGTTGCCATTCTTCGAGAGCAAGGTGTTAACGGTCACGCCGAAATGGCCTTTGCCTTCCGAGCTGCTGGCTTTGACGCTGTTGATGTTCACATGTCTGATATCCTTGACGGCTTCTCTCTAGACGGATTCCGAGGCCTTGCTGCCTGTGGTGGTTTCTCGTATGGGTAAGTATATCCATTATCGGCGTTGTGCCGGAATTTGCTTGTCCTTGGAGCGATACTAACATTCGATAGTGACGTTCTCGGTGCTGGTAACGGCTGGGCTCAGTCTATCCTGATGCATGACGGTGCTCGCAAGACGTTTGAGGCTTTCTTCCAGCGTCCTGATACCTTCTCACTAGGTGTCTGCAACGGTTGTCAGATGCTGACTCGACGTGAGTTCATATCTCATTCGTTAGTTCTTGAATCATGCTAACAATCTTCAGTTAAGGAGTTGATCCCCGGAGCCGAGCACTGGCCAACATTCGGTACGTCATTTTGCTTATATTCACGGCCGCGGAAGCTAACCATTTCCAGTTGAAAACGCCAGCACCCAGTTCGAGGGCCGATACTCGATGGTGACCATCGAAGACAAGTCCGAGAACTCGGTCTTCTTCAGTGGCATGAGCGGATCCTCTTTCCCCATCGTCGTTTCTCATGGTGAGGGCCGAGCAGCTTTCTCCTCTGCCAACGACTTGCAGTCCGTGAACGACTCAGGTCTTATTCCCTTCCGCTATGTCGATAACTACGGCTCCGTTACAGAGAGATATCCCTTCAACCCCAACGGCAGCCCTCAGGGTATCGCAGGTGTGCAGAGCAGGGACGGCCGTGTCGTTGCCATGATGCCTCACCCCGAGCGTACCATTATGGCCGACGTTGGCTCATGGAAGCCCGAGCGCCAGCTGGCTGAGTGGGGACAATATGGTCCTTGGTTCCAGCTCTTCTTGAACGCCCGTAAATGGGTTGCTTAAATTAAAAATAAACTTGCTTTTTGGTGTTCGGGTTACTGGGATGTTTATGGCCATGGAGAACGGGATATGAGGTAAGGAAGGTAGAATATTTAGTTTAACTATAGAAAATTGATAAGAAAGCATAGGTTTTCCGGTTTCGTTAGTGAGGATCATATCTTGACCAAAATCTAGATTCACTATACCAGCTGAGGGCAGCAAACGAACTACACATGATGAATAGGGTTGCCTGCGCTCCTGGCCTGAGCAGCAGTTGCTTTCAAAATCTCCTTCTCCTCTTGACCACTGTTGTCTCCAAATACTTTGTCCATCTCCTCTAGAGATCTCCCCTTGGTCTCAGGAACAAGAAAGTATGCCCAGGCCGCAGCGATGGCACACCAGGATCCGTAAAAGACATACGTGCCAAATCCAATGGACTCCAACATAGGAGGAGTAATGACACCTACACATGTGTATTAGTGACACCTCTTGGAAGAAAGGACTCTATAAGACTCACCGACAATAAAGTTACAAACCCAGCAAGTTACAGTTGAAAGCGCTACGCCCTTAGATCGAGTTGCACTGGGAAAGACTTCTGATGGCAGGGCCCAACCCAGAGGCGAATACGAAACTCCATAACATAGAATGAATATGAAAGCCATAGCAACACATCCCCAACCAGCTGCTGCATTGGCCTTCCAGTCGTGGGAGAAGGTGCCAACCAGGATAGCCATGATTCCCCACGAAACAGCACCTCCAACACCACCAAAGATGGCTAGAGGGCGGCGGCCAACTCGATCTATGATGAAGAAACAGACGCCAACGGCGACTAGCTGAAGAACATTAAAGATGCCAGACATGGTCAGAGACATCTCCTCAGACTGGCCAAGTGACTGGAAAAGAGTCGGGGCGTAGTAAATGAATGCGTTGATTCCGCTAAATTGTTAGACCAAGCCAAAACTCGGGGAACACCTTGCTATAGCAAGGTATTTTATGGTATATGACTGACTAACCTGAATTGCTGAAAGAAGAGAATTCCACAACCCACGGCGGTTCTTCGCCATGTCTTGGGGCTAAACAAGTCAAGCCATGTCAAGACTTCAAGCTTGAAGCCCTGTTTACCAGGTTGGCGGCGCTCAAGTACGGTTTTCTGGAATTGCGCCTCGGCGATAATGCCTTGATACTCCGTAAGGACTCTGGAGTCGTCAGGAGGAAGACGGCGCATTCGAGATAGACTGCTAACAGCATCTTCTGTGCGTCCAACAAGGGCAAGCCATCTGGGTGAGTAAGGGAAGAAGAGGATCCCAACTCCAACGATTGTTGCAGAGACCATTTGGAGACCAAGAGGAAGGCGGAAGGCGGTATCTCCCTCCAAGTGGCGAGTTCCATAAGTGATATAAAATGAAACAACTACGCCGGCACAGATAGATATAGATTCGAGAACCAGAAGAGTTCCTCGTAGATTCGGGGGTGAGATCTCGGAGATGTAAAGAGGAGCGCCCTAGAAAGGTCTCAGACAAGTGCTTCAAGTTATATGGGTTTTGAGACTTACCAATGCAAGAGTACCGACACCTATTCCGCCAACTGTGCGACCAAGAACGAGCATTTCGTAGCTAACGGCAGCAGTCTGAAGTATGGCACCAATATTGAAGATCACAACAACAACAGCTAGGGCCTTCTTTCGGGAGATCTTATCGGCCATCCAGGGCATGAAGAAACAGCCCAGGAACGCTCCAAATTCCAGCATACCAGTCATGAAGCCCTTCCCAAAGCCAGAAGCTGCTCTAGGAAAGACATCATGGAACTGAGGCATGACGTTGATAATGGAAATGACGCCTTGGTCATATCCAAAGGAAAAGCCGCCTAGTGAGGCGAGAAATGCAGCTCCAAAGACAAAGGGGGACTGTATAACGCCTCGGATACCTCCTGGACCATAGGCAACGCTATCTGCGAGTCTTGTCGGGAGGTCTGCTGTAGGCACGGTGTTTATGTCTTCTATAGTTCCATCATCCTCATCATGGAGAATTTTGTCATCCTTGGAAGACATGACTGCCAATGGGAGAATAAGGGGTTATGTGGAGCGCTGGATGTTGGGTTACTAGTGTTGATGGAACTATTTGAAACGGAGAAGCACGACTCGTTCGGGTTATTACAGGCTTTATATACTGACAAGAAGACTGCAGTTTTCTAGATAAACCTCCGAATCTGCTCAACGGCTGGAGTGTCTGTTCAAATTCTCTTGGCTCCGAATCCTAATTCAAGTAGGCATTCTCTGCTCCACGCCCTTAAGCCAAACACAGATAGTGCAATGACGATTAACTGTTCCCAACGGCGCCACCCGGGCAGTCAAAATCTGGAGAACGCGAGTGATGACGGGACGTTGTCATGCAGGAGTGCGCATCCATACATGGGGTGTGGCTAGATAGTGTGCGGGGAATAAAGTTCATCATCTGGGGTATGGTCTGGGGAATAGCAGAGAGGATGCAAGGATTCGTCGGTCATATTCTACAGACTTGATAGTGATGAGAGGTCACCGGAGCCTTTCACCTCAAGCTTGGGTAGATATTCGCATCGTCTCAATGCTGTGTTCAGCATTGAAGATTCTGAGAACTTGAATTCTTCGCAGTTGAACATGAATTCTAAGGCTCTAGATGCGTCTTTGGAGTTGGAGCTCAAGGTCTAGAACTCGTGGTATTTTTCTCCGAATCTTGTTTCTTCCCCAGGACGCTAGACCTCGACAGAGAATGATCGACATTTACCTACTCGGCGATATTGCAACACGACTCATGCTCCGGTCTGTATTTCAATGGCCTATTGCACAGTCTACAGTTTCCTTCTAATATCGAAAAGCCAAGTTCTAGCCTTGATCAAAACAACTTCCACGCGGGACGTTCCAAGTCTAAGACGACCTCGTACTGAGCTTGGTGGCTGTTCTAGTCTCAGAAAAGAGACTAGTGGCATATAACCTTTAAATGTCTTCTACAATACATTTCCGACTGATATCAATTGTCTACTGATTGTCGGTTGAAACGATTCGGCATGCGTTTGTGTCACGGCGAGTTGTGCGAACAACAGTCGGATACCTCTCCGAATTCATATGAGATATACATCCTGTAATTGTAGCAACCAGGGATTCATATGAGGCAATGACGTTCAGTAACTATATATCTCCTTCTATGGAAATTGGCGGCATTGACATTGATTTTCGAGAACACTAGCGAATCGTACACCACGGAATAAGTCTGGAGAAGTTGTCGATCCGCTTTACTATACAAGGTTGGCTTCGCCGTCGCTGCAACGATCGACAAGCTCGCCGCATATTTCCTAACAAAGACAAGTTGGCTATTGCAACCCTGGCCTCGAATTCATGCCCCGGATCCTCGGAGTTGAGGCTCGTGGCCGGCGCCGAGACTTGCCGGAATGGGCAACACTTCAGCCCTGTTCAAAGGTGATGGGCTATGATGGCATCTCTTGGCACGCGCCCAGTAACGGTTTACGGAGCAAGGGGAATATTTGACCGATATCCCTCAGGGAGCAAGAAAACATGAGACCTCGGTGTCAAAATAAACTCAGTAAAAGATATCCTAAACTTCTGCTAAGTTACCTAAGTCTTTTTGTCATGTAGGATTTGAGATCCTGAAGTTTCTTTTCTCCCCTAGATATCCTATTATGGAAATATATGGTGAGGGTAATATCTTGGGCAACTATCAAATCAGGCGCGATCTCGGTTTACGCGTATGTTGGCTACAGGCTTCTTGTCACGGCGTCATGTCTGTTTACATGCATCGATTGGCGATAACCAATGGTTTAGATCCAGGGCTGGATGCGGCTCTGTCGTAGCCCCAGGATCATTCTTCCTCGTGGTCTTTGTCTTCTATGCGTGATCCGGTGACTGACAGCAGCACAGACTTGTTCGCCTCAAGTTTTACGAGTTTGGGTAAAATGCAAGTCTTGGCTGCCACATTCGTGGGAGATCAAAGGGAAAAATCCATCAGCAGCATCATCGCGATTTGTCGGAACGCCCAGGACATGAGATAGAGCAGAAGACCTCGAAAATCAAGGTTTTTGAAGGCTCAGGTAAGCTTAGCGAACCCTTTTGATCAACCAAATAATCAATTGCCCAGCATATAGCAGCCAGACGGTGGATATGTCTTCTGACATCCATTCATGGTTCTAAGAATACCCTAGACATCGCAATGAGAGTCTGCGGGATCGGTTTAGGAGTCGAATTCGGCGTTTCTTTTAGTTCCTATATATTTATTGGAAATTTGCTAGTAATTCCCCGGGTTTGATATATCAATTAGTGCGATCCTCCTACCCCGCGGAAAAGGGGGCCAAACCGACTCCATTCTTCCCCACCAGGCGTATTAAAGATCGAGGGCTGTGTAAGTGACTTCTGAAGCTTCGAGGCATGAATGGGCTCCAATTCGATACTCTTGTTTTACCAAGGCCAATCAAACAAGCGGCTGCTATACCAAATAGTTCAATGATAGGCTGGACTCAAATGTTGGGCAATCTTTTTCTTGACCTCTCAATTGGTCTTGTGGCTGAGGCTGGCATCGAGCGTTGAACATTAGGTAGCTTAGTACCTTGGTATGACATGAGGTAACGTTGCTCATTCAAACAAACAAGCAAACAAGCAAGGTCTCAAGACATTCTCGGTCATCTAGTTACCCAATGCTACCAATCTTGCACACATTTGTGTAGTTTTTCTTTCTGCCTATTACCCCTCTTTTCTGTATGGACGGCAACGACATAAGTGGGCGAACCACTGGCTGCCGATAACACCGACATCGTCTTTTGCCGTTGAGACTCCCCCGTTTTCATCCCTCAATTATCCACGCCGTTGGCTCAAAATCATCTCAACTATCTTTCAACCTCCAACAACACATCAACATCAACGTCTCAACCCAAGCTCACTCACCATGACATTCCCTCCGCCAAATCGTCGGGCGCAGTTTCGCTGGGGGGTTGAAAATGGGTTGGGCTAACTCGAAAGGATGCCTTTTTCAACCTCGACCACCAATCAACTTGTCCATCTCGCAGCCTTATTCGGTACGAGATACCTTCACATTGTCCTACCTACCCATTGTGGACTCCCATTGTCGGGCCTCTTTAATCTATTCCACCATGCCTCACCTCCCATCTTTCAATCCCTTCCCCGTTTGCTTCATCACTTCCAAACCTTTGCCACCAATCTGCCATCTCAACCTCATCAATAACTACAGCTGTCATCCTCGTTTGGCTGAGAGCGGGGTGTACTAGCCCGCCTCCCGTCGCATTGCAACGCCATTGGGAAGTTTGCATCAAGGATTCACCATGGACGGTTTATCAAACCAGGGCTTGGGTCGCGCGAATAGTGACCAGATCGTCGAGAGTAACGAAAACATCGACCTTGGCAACCTCCCACGATTGAATGACCCTACCGACTGGGAGCTGCAACAGCTAGAGGAACAGCAACGCCGCGGAAACAGTCTCCAAGTAGCGAATTGGCTCCATCATCAACCAAACTCTCAGCCATCACAGAACACCTTTATCACTTCCCGATCTCTACCTCAACGCCAACTTGATAACTACAGAGTTATTGGCCGTGTCGATGATGTGCTCCAAAGAGGCCGCAGGCCATCAACTCAGGCAATTGGTACACCAAGTACGACGGGTCCGCACAATCGGTTCTTCATCCCATCGAACAATGTTACATCCATTGATGAACGTTTGATGCAGGGACCTAGGCCTTCATCACAATCTTTTCTGCCATTTGGTACCCCTTCCGACAGACAAATAAGATATACCGACAATGGTAATCATGACGAAGGAAGACCTCCAGGTTTAGCAACACCTCAAGGTTCTTCAGTTTTCACTACTCCATCTGGACCGCATACGCGTGGTACTTACAAGCAACCCCCCGGTCCGGAATCCCAACAGACAGCTTGGTCGGTAACCGGTACAGACACATCTTCAGGTTCGAAGAAAGTACCTAAGCGCCAAAACAGTCGCTCAACTGACGATGAAGCGACTGGCAAATATCAACACGCAAAGCGGTACAGGTCAGGACAAAAGAGCCAATCGGTACACCGTACATCTGCAGCGTCATCTGGTTCTTCCAGACTTCCCCAGCAAGGCACAAGTGTGTCACTGCAAACCATCGAGGATACACAAGAGTCTCAACGGCAGAATCGAAATCTGCAACCATTGTCAGCTTCCAGTGGTTCAAATTCATCCAATGTTCGGAAAGACGGTCCTGTACGTGGGCGCCCAAACAATTTGGTCACGCCTGAGGATTTCATAGGCGCTTGCGAGACATGTTTCTTCTGGCTATTCGAGCCAAAGCGCTTGTCTTCTCCTGAAAGGCATGCATGCTCAGGCCGCAAGGATGAAATATCACACATTGTCACCCACGCCGCCGATCATCATGGTCTTATTCGTGGAAAAGATCCATACTATACTGCTCGTAAATACCTGACAAGTTGTCAAACTTTCGACCCTTTTATCAAAGCGAAAGGAAACTGTGGCAAATGCGACTCATTACACGAGTGGCAGGGACAAGACTTCTCAGATCAAGAGCATCACGGCAAGGCCCTCTGCTTGCGATGCTGGCGCACATTTGATAAGAAGGGCATGCAAGATCATATGGCTGAACCATTATGTGATTACAATGCGGAGCAGCCAAAGGAGAAGAAGGTCTATATTCTATACACCACCTTCTGTTCGGTTACCGTAAAGCCCAGCGGACCTCCTAAAAACTTGCCACCACGCAAGTCCAACTATCGAAGCCTAGCAAACAAGTACAATCGCAACAACCAGAGACAGCAAAACAGCAACAACCAGACACATCGCCGACCTGCCACGGAACAGCCCACTCGCGATCTTCGCCCTGCTGCCTCAAAGGTATCCCATGGACAGGGCAAGGCAAAGGCACCTTCAACATCCACAGTCTCTCCAGCAACCCAGGACCGGCCACGGGCAGAAAGGCCCAACCAGTTTCCTCAACAAGCTACGAGAAACCCACCACATCCCTCATCATGGCAGCAACCAAGTGCCCAGCAACCTTCCCAACCGCCAATTGCCGTGATGATATATAACACCTCACCAGAGCTTGTCGCAGGTATGATGAATAATATACGAAGAAACGGGATTCAGGAGGTCACTCAATCTCCCTACTCGCCAGTGAGCCAAGCAACTTCCTTTGGAAGTCTGCAAGGTGGATCTCCCGGTTACAGTTTTCGGTCACAACAAGCGCATCCACAACCTCAGACTCAGACGCAGGCACAGAGCATGCTTCCCCCTTCTTACCCCTACTCGAGTTGGCAGCCATCATTCCAACAGACTCCTTCGCAGGCATTCTCGCAGGACCCCTCTCAAAATGGCGATTTCACCCGGCTTCAACCTGCATCTACACAAAATAACATGTCACAACAGTCTTTTGATACATTCTTGATGCATAAAACGGCCACAAGCGATCGTCAAGGATCACGCATGCAAGGGCCAGCAAGTATGCATTCGCCCATCTATAATGATGAAAATAAAATGCTCCTGGAGGCGTGTTTCGACGCTGCAACTGCAGACCCGAGTTTCTTGCAGGACATGACACTGCCATATAATGATAGAGATGCGATAGTATCACTGTCTGATATAGTGTCCCAGGTTCAGTCCACTCCTTCAAGGGTTCCATCTACCGCTGGCGAATCCATGGGGCTCATGCAACGGTCACCCAAGGTCGAGGAGAAACTGTGGCTGGATCAGCAGTATGATGATTTGAATGATATGAACTTTGACCACATGGGGTCTAACCCCGAGCTTCGAGTCACTGTCGAGATGGCCGAGCCTCAATTTCATCAACCAGAAGAAGGGCTTCAGGATCTGAAGCCCGACGGTCAAATATCGTCCTTGCTCCGCAGTGCTCTAGAGCAGGATTCAGGCTACCGCACTCAATCAGGGATATTCGATGGTGACCCCAACACCATGTTCAAATAAAGAAAAGCTCGAAGTAATCCTTATGACCATTATTCGTTTATCTTCCAGCAACCCTCGTCTCTTACGTTTCTGTCTTTGTTGGATATTTCCTTGGCTATTTTCTTGGTTGTGCGGGAAAAAAAGATGTTGAAGCATATATATCATATACTTTGAGGGCATCGCAGTTCTTTTGGTTCTTCTATTGTTCCGGTCGATAGACCTACTTTTATATCTTGGTTCAAGATCTATGTCACGGTACAGGCGTGTTGCGGGTTACGAGGCGCTTTTTCTTAACGATTTTGATGAGTTTGGACACGACCTCTTGATGAGATTTCTTTTATATGGCATGGCTCACGCCAGTATTCCCAGACTAAATTGTTTCTGTTCGATTGTGTATTGTTTTAGCCATGCAATCCAGATAACGCCAGATAAAAAGTAAAAAGTGGAAAACTTTGCTCCAAGAGTCCATATTGAACAGTGCTTCATGCCATTTTAGTCCCGGGTATCAATCTCCAGATCCAGTTGCACACCATTCGAGATGCCATAATCACCCAGGGTGATGTGGTCTTTGAATGGCCTCTCACTCTGTCGCTTCAAGATGATCTGGCCAGGGTCACGACCGATTCGGGCGGCGACCATCATCTTCAGCTGACCCACGGTATCAGACTCCAAGCAGGGTACAGCAGCTTTCGTACCAAGTCGATCGTTGACGTTGACGATGATCATCTCCTCGCCTGCCTGAGCCACAGGAGCTTTGGGCTTCTCTTCCTTCTTTTCCTTCCTCTCCCTTCTCTGATCCCTATCGCCATCTCGCTGTCTGTCCCGTCCTCCATCACGGTCATCTCGACGGTAGTTCCGGTCCCTGCCATAGTCGCGATCCCGATGTCGCTGCGGTGACCGCCTGCGGAAGTCACGGTTTCTGTCGTTGTCTCGGCGCTCTCCCTTCCACTTGAAGCCGCCTGATCCTCTGGGTCTTCGCGCTGGTGACCGCGATCGATCTCGGGGTCTGCGTGGGGGCGAATCTCTGCGGTGGCGGTTGTTGTTGCGATCGCGCGACCTACTGCGGTCTCTGCGCTGGTGACGTTCGTCATTCCCTCTATATGTATCATCGCGACCTTTGCGATCGTCCTTGTCCTTGGGAGCAGGTGATCTTGAGCGAGCTCGGGGCTCCGTTGGTGGTGAGTCTGTCATAGTTGCGAGCCTGCTGCGATATTGCGACAGCTTTAATTCTTGCAGAGGCAGTGCTGTTTGAAAAGTTGGGTGTGCGCTCTTCAATCCTCTATATTACTCCTGGGTACAAAGACGGGAATGGAAGCACTGAGGCTGGATGATTTTGAGATGTAGGTAGGAAAGTGTTGAAGAGGCTGCAGTTGATTGCGACGTCACGACCTCGCTTTTCGAGACCTAGAGACGGGAGCTCCACTTTTTAGCAACTCTATAAAATATCTGGAGTTCTCCCTATTACAGTAACTGGAGGTCACCAGTTTTATATTGGTATCTCTGAAAATCTTCAGGTCGGTTGCCTAACTTAAATAATCACAGTACTGGCACAGATGATGGGTAAGTTTGTATATGCAGGCAAATATACGCTGCCTAGAGTTGTTCTCAACGATTCAGTTTGATTTGCTGGTCGCCTGAACTATGAAAGCAAGACTTAAACAACCGCCTTGTTTAAAAAGCATATCATCCAGCAATACATCACCTCACTGTCATTACCAAATTCTTGCCAGTCTGATATCGCCGGACCCAATATTAGAATAAGTCTCGGTACCTGTGGTTTCCTTGATACAGATATATACAACAATTTGGTCCAGGGTAGGTAAAGGGCACATGGTACTATTACACATATTTGCGATACTAAGTACTTAGAAAAGATTTTGCAGGTAAAGGACTATGATATTCGACTCTTTTATGACCTAATATGGTGAAATGGTATGGTTATTCGAGACAACCGATGTTAGATATTTGACCGTCAGATGTATTGTTTGTGGTTTGCCATCACCGGCCGCAGTTTGGTCATCACAGGATCAGACATAACTACTACCTCCAGGACCTTGATCTCAATGCGCTGGCGTGCAGCTTGGGGTTTACACTATGATTTCCATGAGGGTAGGCATTGGCTTGCTGTTAAAGTTTAGGCCAAAGGCAACAAATCATCATTGTGATGGCACACGTTTATATGCAGCGTAACCTCGTATTGATGACTGAATGTACATACGCACAGGCAAAGCCTCTGGACTTATTGGAACTCACACTTGATGCAAGCGATTGAGCGAGCAAAGCCGCTGTGTTTCTTCGTCTGTAGGGCGTAGCACACTTGACATAACAAACTTGTTTGCCTGGCATCGAAGTTAGAGTCGATATCCGTTGCTACGGAGAAACTTTGACGTCAACGCAGTTCTAAGAGCCAAGTCCGTCATTGCAGGGCTGAGTATCACCATTACAAGGGGCCATAGCCGTGAAATTGAGGAACGGAAAGCTGCCGCTTCAAGGCACGCGACCCGCATGGTGCAGCGACGACTACGCCCCATTGGAAGCAAGAAAACATCAGGCCTTGGTAGGGGTGAAGGTAGGGTGTCAAAATAGACTCAGCAAAAAGTCCCCTAAGCTTAGGCTAGCTTTACCTAAATATTTTCATCGCTTAGGGTCAAGGTCCTGGGTTTTCTTTCCCTAGTGCGCATTGACGACGAGACAAGTGCGCTACTTTTTGCGTGGTCGTCGCACAGCGTGGCCACGTCAACAGTAGTGACGATTGGACGCAGTGTAAACAACACAGCGCAGCGGTGTGAGGACGACGACAGAAATAGAAGCGAATCAAGGCATTCAAACTTCAAAGAGCCTACCTGTACAGAGTTATGCAGTGATGCACCATAGAGTGTGTACAGTAGCACATGGCACCCACGATACCCACGCGAATCCGGGGCGGGTAATAGCCGATCAGTGCTGACATCTCTTCAAAATGACCGGGCCTTATTTTTCCAGCTTCAGGGAATTTGGCAGAATGGCGTACCCCAGTAGCCCAGCTAGGCCCAGCCAAGTGTTAAACGACCGTTGTGGCAGAGTTTCAGTTCAGCGGAGACCAAAGGTAGAGGAGCATAAAAATAAAAAGAGCACAAAGCATTCATAGGGAAGGGAGAACAAAACAGCCTCACAAGGCATTGTTGTTGGGAGAGATGCAGCTAATGGATGCTACCTTGCGTACATATTGCGTGTACGTTGTTGGGGGCTGTGAGCCTGTGACTAACACAAAGCTGTTCGACTCGAGTCTCTAGAGAAACGCAATTACATAGATAATTAGACTCATCTAACTAATTCTCATTGTAGTAGCGCTCAACGGAAGAATGATCGACGGTCTTTCAATGTTCTTTTGCAGCTTGGCGCTACTATAACTTGTGTCTTGGTGATGTCTCTCGGCGGGTGTCGGTTAAGACCAGTTAAGGTAGGCGCCAGGCACAGGCCGATGCAGGTACCGCGGGTACCTTTCATGGTGGCCAATCAGCCAATTGTGGGAAATTATGCAAATTTTACTTTTTTGCGCTGTTGTGAAAGTGTAAGACAACGACCAGCGAGTCACGCATGACCTACACTTGAGAAGTGAGGGTCATTGATTGGACTGATAAGATTGGACAGAGAGTTGCAGACAACCAATTAACACTCTATTCACCTCTAAAAACGCCTTTTCTCACTACCGTCTCCTCTACCGCTCGTGGCCCGTCAAGCATGAGTAGCGGCAACGAGCGCCACCTTTTCTCCAGAAATTATTAATGACTTTTTAAGGTAGAGCGTCATTTTCTCTTTAATTCCCTCATCTCCCAGTCATTGACGCGATTTGAGTGGGCTGCACAATGATTTCATCGCCACTCAACAATCCTCGTCGCCTGGCTCTGGTGGTGGCCAACGGGAACAATGCCTAACTAATGCCCAGAATGCAGAGTTTTCTTCCCATCCATCCATCACACGGGAGACCAGGGTCTCAGATCCCCGGCGAAACCCTCTTTGTGCCTCCAGAGTATCAAATTCTGCCGCACAAAGCGTTAGAGAGCCGAGAGCCTGGATGAATGTCATGGCCCATGGCCCATGGCCGGGGATTCGAATAAAGGGTCTAATAAGTAGACATGGCCTAGGCCCAAGTTTCAGCAAACCAGATAATGACAGGCCTGCTCGGTCAGACTACCTGAAGCTGTCGAGCAAAATGCGCTGTAATCTCCCTCGAGGAGCATGACAGGCCTGGTCAGGTCACAAGTACTTGAGACATGACCGACGAATAGGGGTCTGTCCGTGTTACATGTACTAGTTTAATGGGCTCCAGCCTAGTCACATCCCACCCTCACCAAACGTCGCCTGCGCTCTGGCTCTGCCTTGGTCTTGGCCTAGAGTCAGGGTGCGTGCTAGTGCGTGCTGCAGAAGCTGAGAGTTGCTGTTTCTCTGTGTTGTTTGCTTCTGCTTTCAGGTTCCTCGTAGTATTTCAGGGACCCTCCCCCCCGACTTGTAACAGGCCACCCTTCTACGCTTCGAAACAAAACTTGTTCTCGGTCCACAGACTTCGTTGGCAGAGTCTATCTCGCTCGTACATTTCTTCGCTGATTACATACATAAGTTACTTTACTTATTAGCTTGTGCCTCTCGCTGTCTGGATACAGAGCATCGATCTGTTCTCACTTCCAACTCGTTCACTCACTTACACCAACCGCGGACGCTTTGAAAGCACTTACACAACCAACAACATGCATTTCTCCAAGCTCATCCTGGCTGTTCTGCCTGCCTTCGCTCTCGCTAACGAGGGTACCACCACTCACACGTCCACCGCCGTCGTTACCAAGACCTACTATCTCTCCCAGGTACACACAATCACCGCCACTGGTGTGAGCACCACTGCTGTTGAGACTTCCGTCGAGGTTACTTCCACAGCCCTCGTTGAGGAGACCACCACCTTCTGGCCTGTTACCCAGAACAACACCACTCCCGTCTCTACTCCCAAGGCCTCTAACACAGCTGGTACCACGGGTGGTTCGTCCGAGCCCTCTGAGGTTCCTGGCAACGCCGGATCTGCCGTCGCCGTCGGCAAGTTCGCTGTGGTCGGTGTTGCTGGTATGGTTGCCGCTGCTCTTCTGTAAGCGCGTTCTGCATGGAATGAGGTTCTTTGAGAATCTCACGACTGTCGACTTGCATCAATGTCGACAACAACCACTGTCTTCCATTTCTTGTCCATTCACCTTTTATACCCTGGCCACCAGCGCGGCCTATTCTTCATGATGAAACGCCACGATACCAACAACAGGCCGACACTTGTCGCCTGCTTCAACCTTGATGAGTTTTGAGACTCTGCCTCCTGGATAGCTTGACTGCTTCCTTACGCTTCATCACGCCCACTCCATTGACAAAACACGCGGGCTTTCAACTCTTGCTGTTTCTTTCTTCCCTGGTAGCATGTACCTAGCGCGTTGACTGCGCTGCGTTTGGTTCACCCTTTCGAGTTGTGTCTTGTGTTGAAGGGTAGCCGTTGATGTCCCCAAGCCTGTTGACCTTCACCATACATATCACCATTCCAGCTTTCCTCACTTGAGGCTATCACTCCCAGGCTTGGCAACCACTCAATGGCTTTGAGATCATATCCCCTTTTCACCACGACAACTGGTATATGTTCCTGGCTGGAGACCCTTTTTACCACATTTATTCAGTCAACATCTCTTCACTCGACTCTGCTGCCCTGTAGAGAGTCGTTTCCAAAGGGACGGGGACGACGTCGGCGACGTGGAAAATAATCCATATTCACTTCAGTAACTCTGCTTCTCGGATGAACTGGTTTTACTATACTTCTCTTTTGGCGATACCCCCTTTTTACGACGGCGTAGGTGACCCAGGATCTAGCTCTGCTTGATCCTCGGAGGATGGTTTGCAGCTTGGAGCATGGCTTTGATTTAATTCGGAAGGGGTGGGATACGATTTACATGAATAAGGAGGATTGGTGATTTTTGAGTGTCCGACACCGGACCAACGATGATGAGCCACGATAGATGGCTAGTAGATAGTATGAGAGCAATAGACTTTGTCACGCTCAACGATGCTTGGACCTTACGTGAAAGTGAAGACGGGAGACCAGGTGTCGCCAATTCGAAATGGCGTGGAAACCAAGGTCCGGTGACTAATCTGAACAAGCACGAAAGGACTAACAATTTTAGCCAGGGTTCTCTAACTAAGGTATCTCTGTCCGTCAAGCGTTACTCTATAAGTTGGTTGAAACTTATAGACAAATGAGAATTGATACCAGAATTTGGTCCTTGATTGTCGGGAAGTCAATGAATAATTCCACAGGCTACAAACTTCCTAATCGATGATTATTCCCTTCCTTCACCTCGCGCGATATCCGTGGACCGTGACGGGAAAAAGAAAATGGAGCTGAAGTAGTAGTAGGTAAGGATAATGGGATGGCCTTTCATTGGCCTATCACTCGGATGCGGCCCGGGATGTGCGGGTCTCATCGGCCTTTGCCCCCGAGTCTAGGAATTTGAGTTCTTTGAAGCTGCCGCTATTTTTGAAGTCTGCTTCCCCATATCTTCACGAACGCCCAACGCCCTTCTTATTTCTCACTTATCTTGTTCTTTCGGAGAGGCAGAAGTTGCTGCTTTTTTGTATTTCTATAATGGCTTCTCTTGCTCCATCCCTCAAGAGGGCACATGCCCCTCTTCGCAAGGCGCTGAGCGCTACGCCTACACTTCGAACCTTCGCCACTGTACCTCCGAGTGGCAGCGAGCCCGGCAAACCTCGACGAAAGAGTTATTTCAAGGACACAGCAGTCTCAGACTTCTCCGATTTCCTTGCGACGTCGTCTCCAGCCCAGCCACTGTCTCCAGCAGAGGCTTACTCTCTGAAGACCGCCGAAGTCGGCCCTGAGGGCAAGAAGCGAACCATCACACGACTGCCAGAATGGCTCAAGACACCGATCCCCGCCGGTAACGATAACTTCAAGAGCATCAAGAAGGATCTACGAGGATTGGGATTACACACCGTCTGCGAGGAGGCTCGATGTCCCAACATTTCAGAATGTTGGGGCGGTTCAGATAAGAATGCTGCGACAGCTACGATTATGCTTATGGGCGACACATGCACCAGAGGATGCCGTTTCTGCAGTGTAAAGACAAATCGCAATCCTGCTGCATTGGATCCCCACGAGCCCGAGAACACCGCAGAAGCCCTGGCCAGGTGGGGTCTTGGCTATGTCGTGCTGACCAGCGTGGACCGTGACGATTTGGCAGACGGTGGTGCGAAACATTTTGCTGAGACAATCCGAAGGATTAAGCAGAAGAAGCCTTCATTGCTCGTTGAAGCTTTGACTGGCGATTTCCGAGGAGACTTGGATATGGTCAAGGTCGTGGCTGAGAGTGGACTTGACGTTTATGCGCATAATGTTGAGACCGTTGAGGACCTCACTCCCTATGTGCGAGACCGCAGAGCTACTTTCAGACAGAGCTTGTCTGTGTTGAAGCATGTCAAGGATGTTATGGGCAAGGACGGTCCTATTACTAAGACCAGTCTGATGCTTGGTCTTGGCGAGCAGGAACATGAGATCATGGCTGCGCTAGAGGGTAAGACAACCTCTACAACTATATTATGTAACTCAACTAACAGTGATTAGAACTTCGAAAGGCTGATGTTGATGTTGTCACATTCGGTCAGTACATGCGACCTACAAAACGTCATCTGAAGGTCGAGAAGTACGTGACCCCTGATGAGTTCGAGATGTGGCGCAAGCGAGCTCTGGACATGGGTTTCCTGTACTGTGCCAGTGGACCTCTCGTGCGTTCTTCATACAAGGCTGGTGAAGCCTTCATCGAGAACGTCTTGCGCAAGCGCTCCGGGGAGAAGGCTATGGCCAGTGGAAACCTTGGCCAAGCCGTTGCTCTCGACTCAACACAGTCGACGATCTAAACAGATCATTGTACTCCTATTTTCACCTCAAACACACCACACTACACTGCATAATTATGGGCTATGACCGTATCGGAAGGCGTTTTGGAATAGGTAGGGTCAGATATTCAACTAGAAAAGCATGGTCTTCAACAAGGCTGCTGCGACCTTGTCGCACACTCACATACAATACAATCACTCACCCCTAGCGGGTTGTACATCAACTATCTGCATGTCAACGTGGTGGTATTTCTGATATTCTCCTTGCTGTGTAACTGAACTCCTCTGAATGAGTTCGTTCATTCATTACAGGAACGACATCGCTCGCTATGATCAACCCATCTCAGAGCTTGTCTCATATCTTCTCGTCATGATACTCAAGCATGCCTTGATTATTTTGCCCAACAGAATTGCCGTCAGTGATGATGAGAAGTTGCTCTTGTCATGCGCTGACACTGCTTTGAGGGGTTCTCATCTCTAGTGTAGGTAAATTTGGAGTTGATGAATCACTGCCCTACATTAGACTTGTTCCACTACAGATGATCATATCTCGTGATCACATTACCTACTTTCTGGATCAGACCTGGGATGAGATCTGGTTGTCACAGGGAAGGCGCAGTCGTGCTCTTGAATACATGTAAGGGAAGAGCAGAGCGACAGTCAACAAGCTCTTTCCCATTTCTTTACCAAAGAGGTCCTTGGCTGTAACTTCTTCTCGATCAAATATCTTTTAGGTACAGTACCTACCTACAACTTCTTGACCTTTTTCTTTCGACTCTGGTTTTCTTGATCAACTCACACGTTTTTGACTTGGGCTACCTATAGGTATATTCACGCTCGCGCTCTTGTCAGGTTCTTCATTATGAAGTTGCTCCTCCTTTTCCTATTCACCCTTTTGGGTAGTGCCGACGCGAGGTACTGGCTTGAGGACATCGAGCACCGTGGGAGTGCTCCCTATTATCCTGACAAGCTTTACCCTGTGTTCCGCAACGTGAAAGACTTTGGTGCTGTTGGCGATGGAGGTTCGTACTTCACCCGGACTTAGTTTCATAGCTAACAAAACAGTTGCGGACGACACGGCCGCTATAAATGCAGCAATCAGTGAAGGTGTTCGCTGTATTCCTGGTGTGTGCAAAGGAAGCACTATTTCACCCGCGACTGTCTATATCCCAGCTGGGTGAGTGTCCAAAACAACATCGCGAATTCTATTGCTAACAGAGAAAGAACGTATCTCATCAGCAACTCCCTCGTTGATTTGTACTATACGCAAATTATTGGTGACCCCACAAACCGACCTGTCATCAAAGCTTCCGCCTCCTTTTCTAAGCAAAGCTTTGGCTTAATCGACGGAAACCCCTACCTGTCTACTGGTTCCCTCGCATGGAACTCGACAAACGTCTTTTTTCGCCAAATTCGTAATCTGGTTTTGGATACAACTGCCCTTCCCCCAGACTTTCCTGCTGTGGGTATACACTGGCCATCATCTCAAGCGACAGCTATCACCAACTGTGTGTTCCAACTGTCGACCGTTCCTGGAAATCAACACACAGGTCTCCTTATCGAAGAAGGATCAGGGGGGCTTCTTAATGATCTTTACTTCTTTGGCGGGGGAAATGCCACAGTTTTGGGTAATCAGCAGTTTACAGCACGTAACCTCTGGTTCTCTAATGCCGACGTCGCAATATGGATGACCTGGGACTGGGGGTGGACTTTCAAGAGTACTGTGTTTAAGAACTGTCGAGTGGGAATCAAGATGGATGATTCATCGTTCGGTGTTGGCTCTATCACGATCCTTGACAGCTGGTTCGAGAATGTTGATGTGGCCATCGCTACGACACGCAACAGCTCACAGAGTATCAGCAGCGCAGCTTCTGTGGCGATGGAAAACGTCAAGTTTCAGAATGTGAAAAACGTTCTCATGGGCTCTGAAGGTACTGATCTAGCACGTTCTGCTATAGCACCAGTAGACAGCGCTGTTTTCCTGATGGTAGGCCACCTCGCGGAACTGTGAGCATTGCTAACAGACTCAGGGGCACTACGCGAACATGGAGGGTACATTCGATGCGACAGCCCTTTATCCGCTTCCTTTCACTCGGAGTCAGAATCTCCTTGATCGCAATATCTACTATGAGCGATCAAAGCCTCAGTACGAGCAGGTTCCAGCCAGTTACTTCATATCAGCAAAAGCAAATGGCGCATACGGTGACGCATCACATGATGATACTCAGGCACTCAATGCCTTGTTTCAGTACACGGCAGCAAAAGGGCTCATCGCATATCTCGACGCAGGATACTACATGGTTTCAGATACTGTACAAATCCCACCGAATGCCAGAATTGTGGGCGAAGCCTTGGCATCGATCATCATGGGAACAGGGCCCAACTTTGGGGACGTCAGCAAACCTCGACCTGTCGTCCAAGTTGGTCGCCCTGGTGATGTTGGCCAGATAGAGTGGTCAGATACGATAGTATCAACCCGTGGTCCAACAGCAGGTGCCATCCTAATTCAGTATAATTTGTTCGCTCCTGAAACCCCCTCAGGCATGTGGGATGTACACACTCGAATTGGAGGTTTTGCTGGGACCTATCTTCAAGTTCCAGACTGCCCTGCTATCAAAGGGACAAACACTGTTAATCCGAGATGCCTGGCAGCTTACATGAGCTTCCACGTAACGGCTTTCGCTGGGGGTCTATTCACAGAAAATTGTTGGTTTTGGGTCGCAGATCACGATCTTGAGGATCAAAAATACCAACGGGTTTCTATCTTTGCAGGAAGAGGAGTTCTTGTAGAGGCACAGAGAGGCCGCATCTGGCTCAGTGCGTCTGGTTCAGAACACCATGTTCTGTATCAATACCAGCTCTCCAACACCAGAGACGTTTACATTGGCCACGCACAGACAGAGCAGGCCTACTTTCAACCCATGCCCGTGGCTCAATACCCATTCCCTCTTGTGCCAGCACTGAACGATCCAAACTTTCAGCAAGACTGCCAGAACGACCCTGATCCAGGATGCAATATGGGATGGGGCATGAGGATTCTCAACTCCAGCAACGTTGCCGTCTATGGGGCAGGGTTGTATTCATTTTTCACGAACTACAATGATACCTGTGCTAGCAACAAATCTCCAGGATACTGCCAAGCGAGAACTTTGAGCATTCAGGGCATGAGTCCTGGAACGAGGTTTCTAGGATTGACTACAGTGGGCACCCGGATCATGGTGCATCGAGATGGGATGGATTTGGCTCCGGCTAGTGACAACAACAGCACATTTGCAGACACTTTGGCTTTGTATGTATCATGAGCATTTTGAGATGCTTTTTTGAAGTCTAGATAATGAAGGGGGAAGCTTAATAAGGGTATCGTTCGCTCTACCAGTAAACTAACTAGAATTCCAAATACCTCTCAATGTTGCCAAAGCAATAAACACAGCTTCATCTGTCCTGATATTACGGCATCCTTGACCAGGCAAAACATTTACCCAGTGGTCGAACAACTCCTTGGTCCTGGGACCTTGGATGTCCATACTGCTGAGTTCTTGATCGTTCATTGCTGCAAACTCCAGACCTCGCGGGCCACCAAAGACAATGATGAGATGGTTGAAGTTGACTCTCTTAGACGGCGGGAAAACCCTAGAGGCCGGAACACCACGTTCGGAGGTGCCAATACTGACATCGTAACCGTTCTCGTAGGGACTCTCAGTGAAAACATTGGAGAGGGAACTGGCCCTTCTGACATTGTATCCCCAATAATACCCGCCCTCAGTTCTTGGTGCAGCAGGATGAACAGGTTCAGGATATTGGGTCTCATCCTCTGAAAATTTGAGTGTTATCCGTGTCTTTGGAGGGATCTTGGCCTCAATCTCGACAGGCTCCCCCAGGCCAACTTCAACGAGCGAACCAGAGCCTGTGCTTGTTTCACCAGGAACAACTATTCCTTCCCGATAAGAGATCCAGTCCTTGGGGTTTGGGTGGTGGGGCATGTCGAGAGTGGGCAACATGGCAGTTAATCTCAGGTTAGGGTGGAGAGAAAAAAGTGCCTTGCGCATAAATGGCGGCGCCTCCAGGTAGGTTAAAATGTGTGTGAGGAAATGGCATGGATCGGTGTCGCCTGTGTAACTGTTGGTATCTGTCTGACGAGGGCGGGTCGCGAGAGGAGAATCGTCAAAAACAACCACTTCGTCGACAGAGAAAGCAGCGAGGGCACGAGCAATGCGTGCGGGTTGGTTCATTCGCTGGTCAGAGGAAGCGAGGCTGCGATTGTTAGTTAGTAAGGAGATAGCTAACATTAACAAGATGCATACTCTGAGAGAATACTGCTGGGAATGGCAACGGAGATGGTCCATGGTCGACCACCTTCAATTGGGTCAAATATCGTGGAAGGTCTGGCGGAACCTCCCTCTCGACCGTTATGTTCGGTTTTGCGTTTCTGGTAAAGGTTAATACGTCGATTGGTGTGGACTTGGTGTGCATTTTAGACTAACCTTGGAATTGCGCTCTGAGTAAGACATCTTGTTCTTAATTGTAAGGACTGATACGACCTGCAAAGTGTAGATCACCTGGAGGTAAAGTTGCGATAACCTAACTCTAGCAAAAAGTTGTGATAGTGGGGCCGAAAGTCCGGCAGAATCTCGCCGCCTTCGTCACCGCCTGCCTGACACAGAGCTCTCGAGGCTCGCCCGCGCTTCGTCAGCATCATGGCTAACAGGATGCGACAAATGTGGCCTTTCACGACGAGCAAACAGACTCAACAATAACGAAATCCCAACCATGAGCGGCCCCATCAACGTTGCTTCTGAGTCCGAATGGAGTAGTCTCCTCTCGGGTACAAATGTGGTGATCGCAGATTGTACGGTTGAACGTTCCGCTAATATCCATGTCATCGCTAACACGACTTCTACTTAGTCTACGCCGACTGGTGTGGTCCCTGCAAGATGATTGCGCCTACATTCGAAGCTCTCGCCAAAGAACACTCACGTCCGAAGAAGGTTGCCTTTGCAAAGGTCAACGTCGATAACCAGTCCGGCATCGCTCGAGCCCAAGGTGTTTCCGCCATGCCGACCTTCAAGATCTTCCACAACGGTACCTGCATCGAGACCATCAAGGGCGCCAACCCTCCCGCTCTCACAGCGGCTATCAATAATGCGGTAAAGCTTGGCGGACCAGCTACTGGCAATGTTTTCAAGACTCCCGGCCGAACGCTCGGTGGCGAGTCACGATCTGCCTCTCTATCTAAGCAGTGGAACTTGAAAGCCGTCTTCGATGCTCTGATTACGTTCTTTGGACTATACTTTGTTTCTTTGTTCACGGTAAGTGACCGACTGGCGGTATTTTAGTGTGAAATCCTGGGGTTGCTAATCAGATGGTAGTTTGACCCGTATAAGTCAGCGGAAGAGAGCCCTTTCAATGTTCATCGTAAACCAGCACCAAGAAGCACTGGTGGTTCGCAGAGCGCCGGTGGTGCCAGAGCTCCTCCACGTTCGTCCTTCAAGACCTTGGCAGATCTTGGTGGTGATTAAGAGAGACTTCGGGCATGGCGTTTATCGGTAAAGGGCTCTAGAGACATGGGCATGGTTTTTAATAGTTTCAGGCGAACTTACTACACAGTTCTAGAATCAGTCGACTCGTTTATATGATCTTGAATCTCCATTTTTGGTTCTTGGTGACCAGTTAGCTGAAGCGTACAAATAGCATCACGTGACTACGCGCCTCTTCACCTCAAAAAGATGAACTTTTTAAACTTCGACTCCATTACGTCAAATTTGTATAGTACGGAAAATGTTGTCGGCCAGAAGAATTCGAAATGCTTGCCCGAGGTGTAGTGCTTCTTCATTAACAGTATCTTCACGGTTGTATTCTTCTTCCACTCCTTTACTTCGCCCGCAACGTATCTCGTCCTCCCGTTACTTGCAGCCCAATGGGAAGGCTGCAATTACACAGGCATTTTCGACGTCAAGATGTTTGCGACAAGACACACAAACAACGGGACAGGGGTCGCCGGAGGAAATTGAGCAAATTGTACGAGACGCTAAGCAGAGATTTCGAGATACTTTACCAAAAGGATATCTTAATGACGAAGAATATGCGGTTTACGAACGGCTGTACGGTGCGCCGCTGCGTGAGACGAGACCTGAAGATGTCGGTATTCCAGAACATGCAGACATGGGACCACAGCCCCCACGGCCAGATAACGAAGGCATTCTATTGCGGGAACTTGAGGGTGGCGAATTTGAGGAGGTCACTTACGAAATTCCTTTGAATGAGGGTGTCGAAGACATCATCGAACCAACTCCGGAACCTGACTTGGAGGACCGCGCAATCGACCAAATTGTGCCAGGCTATGTGGATCTAGTTGCCAGAAGCCAACGAGAATATGATGCACTACAGAAGCTTTCAGAGGATTTCAAGGTCGCGCAGCAGAAGCAACAAGAGGCCGAAGATGAGGCAGCGGCCCTGGAAGCGTTGGAAACGGAGCAGCAGGAGGAAGATACGAAAGCGACATGGCCCGAGGAGTATGAGCCTGGTGAGCGACCCTCTGGCGAGGAGGCACGATTTCACCCTTTGACTCTGGAGGGTCGCTTCTGGGGAAGCCCCGTTGAGATCCTCTTGCCACAGGACGAAATGATCATGCCGATTCGTGATCTTTTACAGCGAACTCACATCGATCACGTCAAGAGTGCCGCTGAAACTGCGTTTGGTGGTCCAGGTCTTCCTTTGTCTCCTGCGACACCTGAGGCTAAGAGGAATGGAAATATGTTTGGTGTCGGCCTTCCGGCAGATCAGCGACATATGACTGAGATTGAAGGCGATGCTTTTCTGGCAGGCTTTATGCCGCCAGCCTATGCTTCAATAATGGCTACCCTCAAAGAAGTTCGCAAGCGAGTCGGAAGCGAGTGGCTTCAGTCTAAGCTTAAAGATGGTAGCGGTGTAAGCGTTCTTGATGCAGGATCTGGTGGCGCAGGCTTGATTGCCTGGGACGAGATTGTGCGAGCAGAATGGGATCTACTGAAGGAAAAGGGTGAAGTTAAGGGAGACGACCCCCCAGGCAAGCGGACAGTCATTATTGGCTCTGATCGTTTACGACACCGTACCAAGACTTTCCTGGAAAATACCACTTTCCTCCCTCGACTTCCCGACTATGAGCACTCGGGAGAGATGAAGGGTGAGCATCTAGATGCGGGTAGCAAGCCTCAACCCCGCAAGAGCTACGATGTTATTATCGCCTCTCATCTCTTTCTGAAGGAAGAACAGGACCACTACCGACAGGCAGTCCTTAACAAACTCTGGTCCTTACTGAACAAAGATGGTGGTGTTCTGATTGTCCTAGAGAAGGCCCATCCTCGAGGATTTGAGGCTGTCGCTCATGTTCGAGACACCGTTCTTCGGCAGTTCCTTTTGCCCCAATCCGGAGAGCCAGAGCTTGACAGTGAAGGGTTCAACCCTGCCTACGAACGCGAAAAGGAGCTTGGATATGTTGTTGCCCCCTGTACTAACCAGGGACTGTGCCCGATGTATCAGACACCTGGCAAGAGCAAAGGTCGCAAGGATTACTGCCACTTCAGTCAGAGATTTGTTCGTCCTGCGTTCTATTCTCGAATGCTTGGAAACAGCACGAGGAATCAGGGCGAAGTCGAGTTTAGCTATGTTGCTTTCAGACGTGGTGTCGCTAAGGAGCGGTCTATAAGTGGTAAAGAAGCCGCAAACCGAGCCTTCGAAGGATACGAAGACTCTGCTGAAAAGCCCGATATGCAGAGCCTGCCGCGATCTATCATGCCTCCGTTGAAGAAGAAGGGACACGTAACCCTTGATTTCTGCACACCGGAAGGCAAACTTGAGAGATGGACCGTCACTAAGAGCCAGAGTAAACTCGCATACCACGATGCTCGCAAGTCACGATGGGGCGACCTTTGGGCTCTCGGAGCCAAGACGCGAGTTCCACGTAACGCTCGTGTTGGCAAGGGACCCGACGACGGTGGCAAACGAGCCGGCCAAGGCAAGAAGCCCAGAAAGGTCGAGATTGTCATGGGACCTGGCGGAATCAGTGCCAACGAGAAGAACGCCCCTCGTGAGCGTCGTGGAAAGAACAAGATGGACAAGAAGAGCCGCCTTATCAAGGAGATTCTCGAGGCGGAGGAAGAGGAAGAGAGAATAATCGCCAAGCAGATGGATGAAGAAGTAGAGGCTGAACTGCAAGACGACTCTGACAGACGAGGTCGATCATAGTGGATGTATTATATGTAAAATAGATGTACCAACACTGGTTCGGGGCCATGTAGTCATGATGAGGATGGATATTGGGCATGATGATAGATCTCAACACCAAAACAACAAAATAATGACACGACTTTATGCAATACGCTTTTGGAAGCCTTCGACACACTTGACAGTCGTGAAGCACTTTCCAATATTATCTTGAATATTGACCAATTTGCTCGGCTTGCTTGTCAACTTCTTGGATGCCATTCCAGGGGGTCAACTTCAACCATAAGAGCCACGCCCGGTTAGCTCAATCGGTAGAGCGTGAGACTCTTACGAGTACGCGATCTCAAGGTTGCGGGTTCGACCCCCGCATCGGGCTGTTCCTATAAATTCGATTGCGAGCGTCTGCGAGGCTTTCTTTTTTTGTGTTTTTGTGTTCTGTGATGGTAATGCTGCGGTGTCAAGGGGTGTTTCTGGAGTGAGCCTTTACAATGATGTATTGAGAAATACCAAATCATCTTTCTGTCTGCTCCAGGCGAATGACAAAGTTGTGATCCAATTGGCCTTGCTACTCCTTCATCATGACGTGGATTCAACTGCTAATACATAGGCGAAGTCCATACATATCATGGCGATTCTGTCATAACGTGTCTATACCGGATGGGTTTCTTGAAATTTGCATCTCCGCCTAAGAACCAAACCGACGGAATTGCAAGCTCTGCATCAGATCATCTTTGACCTTATCGCCCAAAATAACGTGCTTTATCGCAATTCTGACATCTCCGGTTGCGGCCCGCGGAAGTCGGCGATTGCGTTATCAAGGGTGTCTTTGGTGCCCGCCGACAGCCCGATTATAGAGATGGCGTGAGTTTGGGCCAATGACATGAGCCTGATTTGGAGTCTTTGGAGGGGGAGGGGCAATGGGGTAACTTTTTTTTCCATCTGCTCATGAGGGAAAGAGCAGGGGTTCAGGGTCTAGTCTCATTCAGTTCATGAGAGAGAAAGAGAGAGAGAGCTCTTTTATAAGCCGACCGAGTCTCGCAGTCGCGATATTTTGGTGCGTTTTTGTTGAGGTGAAATATTTCTCCCTTTATTTTCTGTATAAGCAGATCAAGTTCTCTATTCAAAATGACATCAATAATACCATCTTCGCTTCTCGCAGCTCTCAACTGCAGAGGCAATACTCATCTCGTTATCGGCACGAACCCACTCGCTGCGACTCGATGTACCCAGTCTCTAAGCTCTGGCGCAAAACCAATCCTTATTGCCCCCGAAGGCTCTGAGCTTCACTATGCTCTACAAAAAAAGATCGACGATGGCAGTGTCCAATGGCACAAGAAGCACTTCGAAGACGCCGATTTGCTGAGTCTTGGGCGTGAGGAAGTGGATGGTGTAGTCGATGCTGTGTTTGTCACTTCAGGACCACGAGATCCTCAAAGTATGTCTTATACGAAAACTACAAAAATGGTTATTAACAATTACCCCAGGCCTTCATATTTCTGCCCTTTGTAAACGAAATCGCATTCCCGTAAACGTCGTTGACGCTCCTCAACTCTGCACATTCTCCCTCCTCTCGACACATACCGATGGCCCGCTCCAGATCGGCGTCACTACAAATGGTCGTGGCTGTAAGCTAGCCTCGAGAATTCGTCGTGATATTGCCGCTTCTCTCCCCGTCAATCTCGGTGCTGCCTGCACACGCCTCGGAGACGTCCGCCGCCGCATCCATGATGAAGATTCTCTGGGCGCTCAAGACGACCCCGCCTCTCTTGATGATTCGTACGATCAAAACGCTCAATTCAACCGCTTGATTACTGAAGAGGATGCAAAGAATCGAAGGGTGCGCTGGTTGAGTCAAGTCTGTGAATACTGGCCTCTCAAGCGTCTCGCTGCTATTACCGACAATGATGTTGAGACGGTTCTCAAGTCATATCCCGGCAGCGGTCCTGATATCAAGCGCGATCCTGGTACACCAGAGAAGCGTGTTGGCACCATTATCCTGGCCGGTAGTGGACCTGGTCACCCTGATCTCCTCACCCAGGCTACACATAAAGCTATCAAGACCGCCGATCTTATTCTCGCTGATAAGCTGGTGCCTTCTGGTGTCCTTGACCTTATTCCCCGCCGCACTCCTGTTCAGATTGCTCGCAAGTTCCCCGGTAACGCAGATCGCGCTCAAGAAGAACTTCTTGAAATGGCTCTCGCCGGTGTTCAACAAGGCAAGACAGTCTTGCGCCTCAAGCAGGGTGATCCATATGTATATGGCCGTGGTGGTGAAGAGGTTGCCTACTTCCGTCAACACGGCTTTGGAGACAGAGTATCGGTTCTCCCAGGTGTGACAAGTGCTCTCAGTGCTCCTCTTTTTGCTGCAATTCCTCCTACACAACGTGATATTGCTGATCAGATCCTGATATGCACTGGGACGGGCAAGAAGGGCAAGGCTCCGTCACCACCAGAGTTCGTGCCCAGCCGTACTGTGGTCTTCCTCATGGCCCTTCACCGAATCAACGGTCTCGTTCGTGAGCTGACCACTCACATCGAGCTCGAGCCTCTTGCCCCAGCTAATGAAGAGGCTGCTTCGGCGCAGCCCCCTCCTCCACCAGAACCTACTCAAGTCTCACCCGCAACAGGCGAGAGCAAGCGAGTACTCTGGCCCCGCAACACCCCATGCGCCGTCATTGAGCGTGCCAGTTGCCCCGACCAGCGGGTTATTAGAACTACACTCGAGCATGTTGCTGAGGCTATTGAGACAGAGGGCAGCCGGCCTCCAGGTCTCTTAGTTGTTGGACGATCTTGCGAGACTCTGTTCACCCCTGAAAAGGGTCGAGCTTGGGTCGTTGAGGAAGGATTTAGAGGTATGGAGATAGAAGATTTTACCTTCGGCCTTGAGGCCTTGCAAGCATGATTCATGATATCCTATATGATTTGGTTCGGAGTTTACGCGGGCATGATAAGGGTTGCATAGCTGGAGTTGGGTAGATCTGGATGTTACTTCTACATAGACTCATATCAACAATGATCATTACTATCCAACCTTTATTTAATCTGCACGCGGGCGCTTCGTGTAGACACCTAGCGGTGCATCGCTGTCCTCCACTAGCGGTCTCTTGCTTGCTAGAATTTTACGCAAGTCTTCCTGTCCAGACTTTTCCAATAGGACAAGCTCTTTATACTTCTCATCACCCAAAAGACCTTTCAAGTAGTTACCTCTCAACCCAGAGAGCTTGCTCTCCACTTCTCCAAAGGCTTGTTGCCAGTAACGCAATTCCTTGTCGAAATTGGTGCCTAGCTTTGTGATCATCAGCTGGGCCTTTGAATCAGCCTCCATTACCTTGAGTGAGTAGATTGGATCTTTCAGATGATGCTTAAGGTGAGTATCCTGCCACTTCGTCTGGCCGAGAATTGATCGGACGATGGAGTACCTCTCGCAGCGCGGTTTCCAGGAAACCCTGCACTGCTGGAATTGGAGGCGCCTTGTTTGCCTCCAGAATCTTGAGGAGAGCTTCAAGAGACTTGTCAAACATACCATACTTATCCCTTGGGAGCCAAGACTCTTTGTTGCCATTGAGTGTTTTGCAGCTCTGCTCCACTATACGCAAAGCTTCATGCCCCGCAGAATTGAGATAGGCTCCATTCAGCTCCCCGATGAGCTGGGAGCCTTGATGCCACGAGGTCTTAGACAGATAAGATCTGACTTCCTTCACTGTGAAGCACAGCTGTTGTCCACCATGCACAAGGGTGGACTTGTAGAGCTCGGGGAATTTCTTGTACAAAAGACCTCACTGGGATAAGCTCTTGGACACTACTGGGCTTATGTCAATATCGCAAATTCCGTGGCAAAGGGATAACGAGTTCGAATTACCAATGATTCCAATCGATCGCTTGTTCTTTGCCATCAAAGTGCTTTCTCAGATCATCAACCAGCCCTAGGCTAATGTCCACTCGGTGCGATTGAAAATTCTACCTGAAGCATTTCAGAAAAAATTGCATGTTCTCGAACTCCAAAGCACATTCCGAGATGAGGCCTGAGACACCATCATTGGGGATGGCAAGAGTTCCGATTATGTATTGTTCCTTTTCTGAATCACCATGGGTTTGGAAGAACGACCCGGGTTCGTAGAGGAAAAGCCTGCGAGGATCGGCTCGTAGTTCGAACATACCGAGTCCTTTGGCCGTATCACGCAGTATCCTTGAGCTGAAGTCTTCGAACCAGTTCTTGTTAACGAGATTGAATTCCGAGGCATCGAGCTCCCATGTATTGCGTACCGTAGTGTCGACAAGTATCCTGTTGCGGTGTTCAGATGGCACCCGTTGGCAAATGCTCATTATTGCCCGTGCATCATCCTCGTCTAGTGGTAGGCGGATAGGACGATCCCCTCCGATTACAAGACCCGGATTGGCGCATTCACTATGAATATAGAAGGTACCAATTTCACCAGTAGATCGGATTGAGTCGAGCGTACATGACAACGCTTGTTTACTCTCGGCATATTCGTCAACTGAGTAACTTTCAGATCCCTCACCGGAAGAGTCGGACATAGTGTGGTCCAACTCGCCAGCTCGAGCAGGCCTGGGCTCTTTGTTGACTTTGTGGTAATATTTTGGAGGCGCAAAGAGTCGGTTTATCTTGTCAAGAAACTGATGGACAGGTAAGACTTAGCATGCCTGCCGGTTGGAGATGGCCATTGCACTATCCTTGTACAACGTTGAATTAACAGTTGCTGTAAGGGACACTCCCTCTTGTTGATAAGATCAAACGTAGCAAACGAATAATAACCAGAAATTGTTTGTTCGCAGTGCTAAACGTTGCCCGCTTCTGTTTGGCTTGCTGTATGACCTTCTCTCCGATTGTGCAGCAAACCCTGTTCTATGCCGCCCATCTCGGAGGTGCGAAGTCGTTTACCAGGCTGTGATTCGTCCGCAGTGGGTGGCCTTCTCACTTCAGGTGAATTCTGTGGCGGTCCGTATGGACTTACTCCCGCCAGCAAGATGATCTCATGGTATCGTTGCTCACCAAGTGCCTTCCTCATGAAGTCACCTCGGAGAGGTTGAAGAACTCTCTTTAAGCCATTGTAGTTGAAAGCCCAGCTCCGTAAGTCAGGTTCAGCCTGGGCCTCTATCTTTGTCACTTTGAGTTTCTCACACGTGCCGGTTGTCTGATCCAATATCCTTAAGGCTTCGAGCGACTTTTATACCCCAATAGCGTGCTCGATATGTAACCTTCGAGTTTTTGGTGCGTTGAAATCCCAGACAGTCTCATGAGGCGAAGTCAGGAATCGATCCAGTTCAGCACAATCCTCACAGAACCCACAACCTCGCTCCCGGAAAACCAATCCGCTGCCAGGCTGAGATTGCCTGGGCAAGTCAAGGCGGATGATTTTGCGCACAAGAAGCTCAAGAGTATCCGACAAAGCTGGTATTTTCCTCGATAGGCCGTCTGCGGCTAAACGAATGAGGGGGGTGATCAAGCAGTAGATGACGCCGAATGGATCTTTGACAAGAATCCATCTCGCTTTCTCTGCTAAAAACAGAGAGAACGTGTCTTCAATTACCTTAGAAGCTTCTACAAATGCTCCTATAGCATGGCACTCAGTGATGAGCCGAACAAAAGGCCCGCAGATCAGATCGTGTCTTGGAGTCTCGACCAACCAAGCTTCTTCCGCAGGCTTAAGCCTAAGGGGTGAGAAGTTGAGTTCACCATCGCTGTGATTTATAATGCTTTTGAACATTTCCTTTGCATGTTTAAAATGAGGTTCATTTCTGAACCGGTAAATATGGAATAGAAGTTGAATCAAAAGTGAGCTATGGCTTTCGCTGTGACGCCCAGACGCAATTCTGGGAAGCAGTCTAATAACGTCGCATGAGCATTGAATCGACTTAAGTAAATAACGGTCAGCAAAAGAAGATGGACGAACCTGTTGACAATCCATTGAGTACTGTCGCAACGGAGCCGCATCAAGTCGAGAATCATTTCCAGATCCTTATACTCCCAATTGAGCTCTGTGTTGAGCTTCTCGTCCATTATTGTCTCCGACCATTCATCAAAGGATTTCCATACAGGTGGACTGACAGCCAGGATAGTCCGTGAAAAGTCGCGATACAATATTCCAAGTTGCTTAATGGGCTTCTTTGTGATTTCATGAAGCCTGTATTGAGGTTAGGTAATGCATGGCTTTAAACGCAAGAAACTTACCATTCCTTCCAATTAATAGAATCTTCTGTGCCTTCATACTTGCTCGCAAGATACTCTGCAAGTACATGCACAACAGTTATGGGTGTTTTCCGGAAAGCTGTTGTGTATAGTGGCATATAACCAGACCTCAAGCACCAGTTCACAATGGGGTTGATGCATGTGCATAGCACTTGCGTGTCGTTCCCAGAGTCGCAAAGCTTGTCGATTATGTTTTCTGCCACCTTGATTGCACCGGCAGGATTCTTCTCCAAGTCATCGACGACCATCGCCACAACAGGTGCCACGCCTGGATGATGGGCCTCTTGAACTCGAGTAGGTTGTCCTGGCCGCCGAGATGTGTTTTGACTGCCATCTGGTCTCACCAGGTCCAGCAAGCCTTCTTTCGGTATCAGCAGAACTGCATGGTCGTGCCAACGGCGAGTCATCTCGTGCTCTTCCATGAGATATTCATTACTCATGCCCTCATCATCATCGCTGGCAGATTCAAGGTCCCATTGCCGATCCACATCAAAGCCCAAGACCTCATTTTCTGCATCAAGCTCTTTGTTTTCTGCCAAGTATTGGCATTCAGGCGTGAAGAGTCCGTTAATTGAACTTTCCACGGTTTTGCAAGTGAGATCATCGGTCACCTCATGCGTGATTTCAGCGAACAGCATGTAAAGCCCAGCTTCTGAACAAGCCATGGACAAGGCTTCACATACTGCCTTGTCTCGGTCCCTTGCTTCTCGGAGAGATAATACCCCCGTGTCTTCCTTGTCGTCCAATTTATACAGTATCTTTTTGGTACCAAAATGTCGGCGCTGCCACATCTGAAGAACTTCTTCCACGCGGCCGCTTCCCACGTACGATGAAGGGACAGTACTTTGCCCATTGTTGAACCGATGGACTATGTACGAGATAGTGAGCCGATACCCGGAGACCAGTTCGGTGGCCAGGCTGTGTGCAGGAGAAATCCAGCCAATGACGGACAGGTCGAGAGCCAATGAAGCTGCAGTTGATACAGTTTTCCTTCTTCCACCAAGAGATACACCAATATCTCCACCCTGATGCTCAGACGGCAGACAAATGGAAATGTGGCCAACAATGTGATCTGATTGCTCAAGTCTTAGGTCTTGCTCGGCCACGGGGCCCGGCCCTTGAAGTGTCAACCTTTTTGGACTCAGCAAGGCGTTTTCTATGTCCAGTTCCTTGGTGATTTCTTGTGCTATCCTGTCCAGACATGACCGCCAGGCCGGATTGATCAAGTCGAATTGCGCACGGTCAAGCTCCCAGACGTTCTGGACCTTGTTGTCAGTACCCTGAACCGAGTGGCTCAGCTCTTTGATGATATCGGCATAGTGATCTGTTAGAGGTAGCGGTATTATTTGCTGCCCCCCAATCTTGAGACCTGGGTTGACGAACGCCTGGTAGTTTTTGAAGGATACAAGTTTAGGTTCTGCCTGAATGGCATTCAAGGATGCGAACAGCTTCTTCTTCCATTCACTTTCTTCGATCTCAGGCGCGTCGTCACCATCGTCGTCACTAATTTCTATGACGTGTTGTGGTTGTAACATCCCGAAGGTATGTTGGGGTATAAAGTGTCATGTCATGTCAAGTCGTGGAAGATGAGATGAGATGAGATGAAACAAGTTAGTTAGAGTTTGGTTACACGACAAAAGTGGCACGCGTCTCATAGCTAAGCGCGACACGCGAAAGAACTGGACAAGGGGTGATGGCCACACCAACATTCAAGCGAGATATGGTAATTTCACTATGACTATTGGCATTTAATTCAGATGACATTCATTAGTTTTTGTGATGGATTCTTCGCCACTCCAAAAGATACTAGAGCTATATATCAGTACCTAACGTTAGGAGGCCCAGTGCTGCCGTCTTGCGGCGAGCGGTTGACAGCCCGGCGGCCCGGCCCGCGTTCTCAATGCCCAATCCATCATCTATCCTTCCGCTAAATGCGAGCTCACTCAAGAGAACCTGAAGCGCGTGTACATATGATCATGGACCATTTTTTGCTTAATTACCTACCTATCAAGGTTCTTCGTCAATATCGCGTTTACTTATTAGAAGTACGTATATAATGTCTTGGCTGGCAACGCCAACAGGGACATACAAGATACATCCTTATCTCACACCCAAAATCTCACCTGGTGTATCAATCGACGACCTCCCATCAATAACCGAATATCTAATTGTATAATACCTCCAGAGGCCAGTAAGAGTCAGTTTGAGCAAGTATTGCAGATCTCACCTTAGACAGCTGACTCATCAGCCCCGCTATTACAAGACAATATCTCTCAAGTGAAGCCTTCACCATGTTGATAAACCTCGACTTCTCCGATGCAAATATGGGTTTCCTATCACAACGAGCCACAGAGGCAGTTGGCGGACTAAACCTTCCATGGAGATTCGCACCAAGAGGGGACTATGATGCAGATCATAACCCAAATGGTTTGATATCATTTGGCACAGCTGAACATGTACGAGGGCCTTTTGACCAGCGCTACAGCATGCTGACCATACTAGGCTTTGGTGACGGAGGATTTAAAAGAGTTCGCAGACAAGAATGTATGAGCACATTCGCCAGTACTGAAAACCAGAACAGCCTATGACTAACACACATAGGTGGTCATCTCCCATGATGATTTCCTCTATCGAGGTAGCCACGCAGGAGGTTCTCGCTTCCCCAAAGCACTAGCGGCCCACCTCAATGAATACCTTCAACCTTATAGCCCTGTAACTCCTGATATGATTCGGTGCGTTGGTGCTGCTACCGCAATGCATGATATTCTCGCATGGGGAGTTGCAGACCCTGGTGATGGTGTCCTGACTAGCAGGCCTGTATATGGCCGATTCGAGCTTGATTTCGGCAACATGTCTCAAGTCAGAGTCGTACACTCCAACAATAAGATAGAAGAAACGTTTCAAGATCAGATTGTCGAAAAGTTCGAGGAGGCGTTGTTGCGCTCTCGAAAGGCCGGCGTTAATGTCAAGATGGTGCTAATCGTTAATCCCCATAACCCCCTTGGTAAGAAAGTATTTGTACTTTTCTCGCCCAAAGACCTAATAATTTCCAGGACGCTGTTATCATAAATCAACGCTCATCAGTATAATGCAATTCTGTCAAAAGCATAGACTGCATCTTCTGAGCGATGAGATATACGCCTGCTCCGTCTTCGATACAGATGAGCCTGCAGCCCCCTTTGCCTCGATACTTTCAATCAATCCGACTGGTCTTATAGATCCGGAACTTCTTCATGTCACCTATGGTCTAAGCAAAGACTTTGGTGCAGCTGGTCTTCGGCTTGGTGCCATAATCACTCGCAGCCAACCTGTCCTCCGGGCTATCGAAGCGGCCATGCGATTCAATAACCCCTCTGGAGCCAGCTTAGCTATCGGAAGTGCCATGCTTGAGAATCGAGAGTGGTGTCGAGCTTTTATTGACTCTTCACGGCTGAAGCTTGCACAAGCCCACCGCCATATCACGTCCCAGCTCCGTGACATGGGTATCAAGTACTTACCCGGCAGCAACGCAGGGTTCTTTATCTGGGTTGATCTATCCCCGTACCTTCCATCCGACTTCGACGGAGAGTCGAATCAAGAATTTGCTCTGGCGAAAAGGTTTCACAAGATGGGTGTGTTTCTGCACCCTCGTGAGGAGCATTCTATCGAGCCGGGATGGTTCCGAATGGTATATTCGCAAGATCCAAGAACTGTTACCGAGGGGCTTCGGAGGTATGTGAATGATTACTGCATTAATGGCCAAGTGCCAATGCTAATAGTTCTAGAATCCATAAAGCGATTTCTTAGCCTGAATGGCAGTGGAAAAGGATAATCAAACTTATGGCGGACAAATTCAAACAAGTGCCGGAAATTTCAAAGATAGAGGTAGAAAACAGCCAGCCATCCTACATGGGAATGTAAGTGGCCGTAACTTTGATATCACGCTAGAAATCAAACCTCAGTCAGAGTGATAATGATTTGATACCCCATCTTGATACACACCTATATCTGCCACCTACTGGCTAACAGCATCCTCGAACTTCTTACCAGTCAACATGAGGAAGGCCTCTCGGTAGCGGTCTGCTGTAGCCTGAACGATATCCTGGGGTAGCTCCACGCCCTCCTTGCCCTTGAGTCCTTCCTTAGTGAGCCAGTTGCGAATGAACTGCTTGTCAAAGCTGTCCTGGTCGCGGCCAGGCATATAGCCGGCTGCTGGCCAGAATCGAGAAGAATCAGGGGTCAGAACCTCATCGACGAGGTAGATGTTTCCTTCCCCATCCTTGGCAAATTCGAACTTGGTGTCAGCCAAGAGAATGCCTCGCTCTTCGGCATACTTGGCGGCCTCCTCGTATATCTTGAGGGAAAGTTCCTTCACACGGTCTGCAGTCTCACGATCGCCAACCTCCTTCCAAGCGTCATCAGGGTGGATGTTCTCGTCGTGTTCTCCAGCATCAGCCTTGGTGCTTGGAGTCCAGAGAGGCTGCTTGAACTTTTGGGCTTCTTCCATACCCGGCTCGACGCTGATGCCATGGACGGTTCCCTTCTGCTTGTACTCTTTGAAAGCTGAGCCTGTCAGGTAACCTCGTCTATTGACTGTTAGTGCTTAAATGTTCCTATAGAGCACGAAACTGAAGACCTATTTCATATCCAAGAGGGTCGCGTGGTACTTTTGCATTGGGAAGGGGGACGTACACAATTGATTCGATCTTGATAACAGAAAGCTTCTTCACAACCATCGAACGGTTCTTGATGGTCTTTGCTTCTTCGGGAGTAACGCCCTCGGGAATATCGAGACTGATGAAATGGGTGCGGAGACCGGGAATGCGCTCTGTTAAAACTTGGAACCAATGAGCCGAGACGAGTGTCAAAATCTTGCCCTTGTCAGGGATTGGGTTCTTCAGAACAGCATCGTATGCAGAGACACGGTCGGAGGCCACAAAGAGAAGGGTGCTCTTGTCTGGCAGCTCGAACAGGTCGCGCACTTTGCCCGAAGCAATCTTTCGAAAGCTTGGGAGCGAGATTTCCGTCAAAGCAGACATTCTGACTGAATTCTGTCGATTCGAGTTGATCAAGTTTGACTTGTCGGAATAAAGTCAATTGGTGAGTGACCAGGGTTAGTCACGGTTGTGATGATACCTGAAGGGAGGAAGTTGATGATGAGGTGATGAAAGTGTGAGGAGAAAAATTTAGCCTGTGACTTGGATACATCTTGGAAAGCTTCTCCACTGAGTCATAGAGGTATATGCCAGTGCGATTTCGCCATTGTAGACAGCTGACCAAAGTCTTTGATGGGGAAGCAGACTTTCCACCTGTGACGCATTCCTCCTCATAAAATAACTGAACAAGAACTGATCGCACCTACTGACAGGGGCAACAAGAACGAGTCGCGTACAGTGTTTCACAGTATTAAATAGCGCTTTCGGCACGGTCTCACAAGACTCCACTCCCATGATGTTATTGGCTACGGCTTGCTTTCATTCAGACTTCAATATCATTCAGTAAAATACCTGGAGTGAGTATTTTGAATGAACAGATGTGATTTGGAGGCTTTTCTTTTTTACCAGGATAGAGTTTCTGTGTCCTTATTCGTCTCTTCTTCATATCAGATCGAGTTCCTCTCGTGGATCGACATACCTGTACCGGACTGTATTACACCTTTCATACAGTTGGCGACGAACTTCGCGAGTATGAAGGCAAATGGAGTAAGGTTAGAATTCAAAGTGGTAGCTATTGTGTGTATTTTATCCAATTTATAAATCTCAGGTCACATCACCAAAAGTGTTCACAAAACAAAATGGTAATCCATTTCCCCTTAGTCTCTGGTAACATACCTCGGTAGTCAAAGGGAGGAGGGAACATTGGAGATCCGATGCTAAACTTGGGCTGTAGGATATTCCTATGTGAGTGTAAAGGTTAAACACGACCTCATTGCAAAGCTGTGCGAGAAATTGCAGCATTCTAGATCAAATGCGCCTGTTATATAAGACAGGTCACATATGTTCGTCTACCATTTGTTCGGGTACTCATAGTCAAAGAACATATGCCTTACGAGACGAATTTCTCTCATTCGGCTTCTTGAACTTTTAAGTACCAGTCAATAATCTCAACACACCATTGGCCTCCGCGAAATCCACCACCCATCTCCTGACTGCTCCCTACTTAACTCAAAGATATGTTATACTCTGTTTGCATCTCCCAGGTCAAGCAAGAGAAATGTCAATTTCCGAGCCTAAATCAGGATACCGATTTCATCAGGCATTCAAGGTAGAGACTTTCTATCATAACATTAAAATATGCATTGACTTACAGGCGGACAGGCGTTAGTCTAACAGAATGCTGTTAAAGTCACATGCCCAACAGAATTAGCTTAAGTGTGCCTCTCGAGATACAAAGTTGAGAAGTAGCGATCTATTACATACCATTCCAGCCCGAATTAGAGCTTATTGATGTGCTGGCAGCCTCCCAAGAGTTTTACCTGCTGCCTCATCATCGCCACTTTACTAACTTCCCCATCCCTGCCACAGCAATGCGCATAAACCCGAGAACAGGAATAATAAATTAGACATCAATCAGGATTCTGATGTCTCGGAGACATGTGAAAAGGGGGAAGGGCTCTGCAGAGTTTGGTTCTCAGTTTTGAAACAATGAGGATACCACCTCGATAAACTTGATATCTCATAAACCTCGTAATACTAAAGCTCATGCCCCCTCCAGCCCTAACTATTAACAAACGGACCGATAAATTAGTAACACGTCAATATTAATGCTTCCGGTCTGGCTCGTGCGCTAGAAGCTTTCTAGTTGATCTCCTACCTGAATGGGAACTCATCTTCAGCCCTAGAATAGGCATATAAGAGAGTACAAGTATATGGGTATTGAGCCATTTTCTAGGCTGTTCATAGCCCGACATGTCAAAGCCACCATGGCAAGGACCTTATCACATATATCACTTTAACATTCTTGTCTTTTCGTGTAGCAGGTTCATGAACTCGGCATCTGTCTAGTACCGCAACTGACCTCACTCGAATATTCCTAATAAGAACGGTTGTCTTCTCAGTGCAGGGGATACTGAACCACTTTTTAAGCTTTGAAAGGAGTAAGTAATAAATCCTTCGTTTCCCTGCCAGGTCTGTGTAATAAGCATTTAGATGTATCATATTTCAAGAGCTGTATCAAACTTAGAGCCTGCCGATGAGTTCCGTGCCATGACTATGTGAAGAGAAACAAAGAAATTGTATGGACAGCTTACGAAGTCGCAAAAGACCGAACTCACCCCGAAAAACATATACTTGTTATTCGGCATTTACATACCTGGTAATTAGGTAACTTTGGACATTTCAGAAAGTACGTGCATTGGCCGTGCAGTCTGGCTTCCGCCTATGGCTACGGATTTGGTAACAACATTGACTAACAGGTAACTCAGATGGCACTGATCCCTGATGACAGTTGCTAGACAAAGATGATGTCTCTGCAGCTGTTCTCCGCGCTCATTCCCCCGTAAATGATTTCCGGGGTGAAATGACCCGAATCTTGCTGTAATATCAGATTGAATGATTCCTCCATTGTTCATTGATATCGGTTCATTCGGCTCGCCCCAGCTTTAGGTGTCCTGGTACTAATGCAGTAGCACCAGATTATACATGCCAGTGTCTGGAAATTGAAAGCCAATGGCATCTTGTTGACCACGCTGTCCATGCTTAATCGTATGTCATCAAATCAACGAAGGCCAAATAATCAAACACCCCACACTGGCTTATATTTCAGGACCTGTCCGATCAAAGTGGACCAAAGCGAGCCCTCTTAGCATTGTATGTTGTAAATATCACAGCTTTGACTTTGGATAAAACTATTATCGGCACTTCTTATCCCGTCTATACTTGATTCGAACCATTTTTACAGAGGGTCGAACATCCCCCTAGCGCCGAGTGTTGGGCATCGTCCGCGGGATCTGGCCGGGCGAAGAACATGCCGATCGTGTTTCGAGTCCGGTAGTCGATGGGAATCAGGATTCAACTAGGGATAGTCCCGGCTTTAATGGGAGATATAATGCCTGGACGTCAACATGCATACCTAGTGGCACTTTGTTCGTCTCCAAGTGTGGCCCACGCTTGTGAGGATCCGCTGTTCCGTCAAGAAATCAGTCCCAGGCACTCATGGCAAGATTGGATTATGCTCGCGTAGCTTGGCGGGGACCGGATGACTTGGTGGACAGAATGAAATTTGTGAAGGCTTCACCTCTTACCCTTTTTGTGGTTACAAGACTAACTTAGTTATCTTAGCGCAAGGCTTAGGTTCAGCCGATCCTAGGTCGATGTCAGCATGAATGGATCGGTGTCTTGATCAAATGCCTATCATTGATGTACCGCAATCGCAAATCGTGGATTCGATTACCGCAAATCTTGGCAAGAAGTTGTGTGGCAATTCTAGTGTGCTTAGAACTTATCAACAGAGAGTATCAGCGATCAACCAATAAAGAATATAAAGCGATACCATACTCGTCTCGGCTTATCTCGAGATTCAGTTGGTTGGTGAGTGACCGTGAGCCCCTTGGACCATGTCAAGGAAGTCAACCGGAGAATAGACATCCTTACTGTGCTTAAGGCTCCAGGATGAGCTTCAGGGAAGTATTACTGGCTGCTGCGTATCAAATTACGTGCCATTCACCTATAGTAGGCAAGATCCCAACAGTAAAGCGCGTGGGGGGGTTGAAAAATAGAAACGATTGATGAGGTTCGCGGCGGATGATACGCACTAGGTACGCTAGTCCAATACAATGTCTTGAGCAATGTTGAGTTTTCAGCCCTTCTCTTAGCTTCTGTACCTAGTGTCTAGGCTTGATATTGATTTACGTCAAAGCATATCCCAGGATTCACAGATAGCGAGCGAATTGCCCAAAACTCAAACCATGGTCATGGTCTAAATATCATCCTAGTAGAACCGGCCCGGACCCTTGCATTGCCGTTCCTTGACCAATCACGGTCGATCCATTTGTCTCGTAACTGCTTCGAGGTCTCTTATTAGGTGCTGTTGCAGAAGCAAGCAAGCAAACAAGCAAGAATGTCTCCTCTTCACCCATTCTCAACATGCAGGTATTTCTTATGTAGAAGGCGAGGCCCCTACCAGTCAGGCACCCGTATCACCCCCCAGGGCCTTGCCTCATTGTCGTCTTCGTTGTCTACTGTCATCCATAATATTTCGAGTTTTGCGCTGCTGGTCGTTCTCTGGATATTTGATCATCGGGTTCGCGTGGCCAACAAGCAACGCTAACATAGAAACATCTCGCAGAGTTCCAGACACTCCCACGCAGTCCGTCTTGGCCATTTTCGTTGTGATGCCCACTCGTCGAGGTCGTTCTACCCTCCATCTTGTCTTGTTTTTGGTCTCCTCGACCCAGCTTGTACTGAGCAGCTCTCATGGAGGAGCTGATTGAACTACAAACTACATATAAAGCCACGACGCAAGTGCCACGGAGCTGGTGCCAACTACTAAACCGCTTCCTTGCCGATCAGCTGCGCGCGGTCAATCTGATCGGGGAGTTTAACACCCTAAACACCCTCATCTTATGAGCCAATCGCCTCACCTGATCTGCCTATCCTATCCTTCGATCTCCACAGGCATACTCCGTACCTTATTATCTTCTCCTCTTCTGCTCATAAGCGCTTGCGCTTGTGCTTCCACGGATGCAGCGTATTCCTGCCTAAGCGAGCTATCCATCCTGATTTGAAAGGTGGAAGTGAGGCGCACCGATTCGTGCTGACCTGGTGCTACGCATTGCTTTTTGTTGGCTGGGCGGCGTCACGTACCTGGCCTGGCCTGGGCTGTCTTCACCCTGCAGCCAATCTCCCGCTCCCGTTCCCGTTCCCTGTGTCTACTAAGGTAATCGTTCTCGATTCTAGCAAGTTTGTCGGCACTAAGTTCAGTCTAATATAGTATACAAGGCACAAGGGTTCAGTCTCACCAGGATATGGGCCACGATTGGTACGCAACGACGTCGGCATCATCATCAGCATCACCCATTGGCGTTTAGAGTACAGTGCATTTTGTCATTCGATTGTCCTTTTGTACCCTTGCCTGTTGCGGCACCAGCATCTACACCAGCACCAGCACCAAGTTCCGGCGCACACCTTGTTATCTACTGGAGCTTCAGTGACTGCCATCGTTTATTCATATCTCACTACTTGCCGAAGTCGAAACATGGAGTCTTCCGTCCCGGTCGTGAGACGTCGAGCTCCAATTGCTTGTAGCCGGTAGACAAGCCTGTATCGTGTCTTTTGCGCACTCGTTTGCTGACCCTTCGCCACAGATGCCGGGTAATGAGAAGTAAATGTGTCCACAATCGTAGCCATCCTTTCTGTAAGGCCTGCTTAGACGCAGGGGTTAAATGGTTGGCTTCCCATATCATATCTCCGGAACTTTATCTGAATTTCTGTACAATAGCATATTCAGGCCACGAGGCCAACCAGATCATGATCGATCCCAACGGCGTCCGCGCGTTCCTCGCAAAAAGACTGCCAAGACAACTCGACAGGATCCAGGAGGGTTGCAACGTGAGAGTCTTGCTCCCGGCACACTGAGTAACGGGTGGGAAAATCTGCCTCCACTACCAGAGATCGTTGATGGTATAAACCAGTTCACGCGACATTACTTTCAACTCGGTTTCATTCCTAAAGAACAGTTTCCCCGGCGTCTACTCCAAGATCGCACTTCAGTCAGCGTCTTTCTCGTTGTCAGTATTCTTAGCATTTCAGCTCGCCTCAGTCGTCCTCTATCAAGGCGGTATGGATCCGGCATGAAGGCATCCGAGTTCTTCATGAAGCGGGCGACAGAAATTGCACTCGGCGAAATATTTCCAACCAAAAATACACTGGAGAACTGCCAGGCCTTTTATCTTCTTAGCATCGCGCAACAAGGGAATGGACTCAAAGATGAGAGCCATGTACGTGTGGAAGACCTGAAAACCTGCCTCATTACTGACTTGATAGACGAGCATGGGCCTCGCTCTTCGAATTGCGTCTGCAATTAAGCTGCATTTGGAACAGACTTATGCTTATGAGACTTCGAACCCTACGCCTGATGCCATCATTCTTCGCGAATCCGCACGGAGGACCCTGGTAAGCCATGCCAAATAAACAGATGTTAGTGATATAGCTGAATAGAATGTACTCAGTGGATGTTACATAGTCAGGATCAGCTACACTCATGCTCTTCCTCGCCCATCTCTCTCGCTGCTTCGGATATCGACGCTCTACTGCCTTGTGATGAAGAAGACTTCGCCAATGGGCGAGAGCCTCCTTCACGAGCTGCTCTTGAAGGTACTCCACGTGCTATCAAGGACCCAAGCCTGGTCAATGATCCAAACCGGTCTCTTTTCGGTACTCTTATTCAAGCACACGGATTCTGGGGCGTCGTCACCCGGGATGCAGTCAACTATACCCCACACTCTTATCTATGGGACACAGAGAGCAAGTTTGTCAAAGTCTCGGCAAAGCTTGATCAGTGGGAAAGAAGCTTGCCTCCCAACCATCAATGGAGTATGGCTAGACTTTCTGAATACAAGGCCAAAGAACAGGATCTGGTATGAGGCCCCTTTTATAGCAAACCAAGCCACTAACAACCCAGGCATATCTCGGGGTCACAATGATTCCGCGGCTTTGCAATATCGTTCTCCGTCGCCCATGCTTGGAGCAGTAAGTTTAGATACGCAACACATAATGCCAGGTCTAATATGCTATAGTATTCTGACTTCATCACGCGAATATCACCAGAGGCCGTTCATCTTTAACAAGATAGCATACGATCTTTTCAACAACGTTCATAGACTTTACGAACAAATAGTCGCCCAGTTTACGGGACGCTCTTCAGATGAAAGTGTCGGTGCACAAATGGCCGCGTTTTGTGTCTACACCTGCGGCCTCTTTTCCATATATCTTTGGCGCTATCCAGACTGTAAGTTATCCTGACCAAAACGATATGCCCTAGGTATTGATTCTCTTCGTTTTATCCAGTGCCGACTATCACATATGACGGGGAAAAGATGTTTCTACGCTGTTACGATATTCTGATGGAATGCAAAGAGGTCTGGCCTCTTGCTTCTCGTTGGGTCGATGCCTTGAGCCGCTTTGCTCAAGATCCTGGCAGTTCATTTAAAAGCGAAAATGGAATGGCGGATGGCAGAGACCCAGCCCACAATCCATTAACTTACCTTCCTACGACCACGCCGATACCATCTAGCGCGTCTCCGACTTCGTCCTTGTACACTCGACAAAGCAATTCCCTTGCTCTGCAATCTCCATCCCCAAACGACATCTCTGTGCCCATATCTACGACTCATATCATGCCCTCTCATTTTGCTCAACCTCAAACCCAACAGCAGCTACAGATTCATTCCCATCCCCATCAGCCACCGCTATCGGTAATACCACATCAGCAGGCTTTTGTTCCGCCTCAGCTTCAGCCTCAGCTTTACATGAGTCCTGATAACATTGCCAACTTTGACATGGTCCTGGGGGGCTTTGACCCCAATGCTATCCAAGCTTATCCGATGGCATCGCAGGGCAACGCTCCGTTAGCAAGCAGCATCCCAACAGCTATGGCTATTACCGGTGGGCCGCTAAACCCTCCTCTGGACGGCTTCTTGGACGAGTTGAACTATTATTCGTACGGATCTCAGGAATGGATCCCAACAAATAACTTGTTCGGAGGCTAAAGTGATTTCTCTTGGCGCTGTTTGGGATCCAATGCTTGGAATAAAGTGATCGTCTTTCATTCCATCATGTTGGACAGACGAGGCAGCACAATTTTGACGGGTATGTTGATTCCATATTGGGTCATGTTCCTTACACTTCGGATTCAGATAAGATTGAAAATCATGGGGATTCTTTTTCACATTTAATTGGGACTCATCTCATCTTTGTAAGCCAGAAGGGATATAACTTGCCATTTTTTTCGTAAACAAGACCTATCGTGGGATCCGGTATATGAAGTGTGAATTTCAACCATGATTTGAATCCACACCTCACAAACACATTCAGATACCGAGCCTTCATTTCATTTGGTAATTACTACATCTAGCTTGGGTTCATCAACAGAAGATGGCATTTTCACATAGTCTTGCAAGTGTACGTGGGTTCATTATGTGAGAGCCAACGATTGTTTGACTATCGACAGCTACAGACGAGCTCACTTGATACTCTAGTCCGAAGGTTTCATTTCAACGTGTCTTCGCTCAACTCTAAGGGTCCCCTACACACTCCGAATTTTCAAACCACTCCTCAAGAATCCCACCATGTTCCACAAAGGTGGTTTGTCCGAGTACGCCGTCCTAAGCCTTCCCTAACACTTGAAAGGGAATCCAAGACAGACTCCGTGGGCCGTGGCAACCAGGGCTGCAAAAGCAGAACAAAAAAGAGTAATAAACCGGCCGCCTTGACTCCCTATCCTCTACATGAATTTTGGGCCGCCGCCGCTTTTCATCCTCGCAGGGCATACATGACTTCTCTATTCCATCATTGCATCTGAGTAAATAAAACAAAATGGACTGTGTAGTGTAGTGTAGTGATAGGGGAATGAATACATCATGTAGCGATGAATATGCCAGGTGAAGCGTCATAAGGGGGTATTTGAATTACTGTAGTGTCGTATGGGGTCTATATACATGCAAGGGTCGTGGGAATCGTGCTATGACTGGGGAGGGGGAGGGGAGCATTTATTTGTGGCGGCGATCGCTCGCCTTGGATTTGAGATGAGAGCCTGAGTGCCAGGTCAGTTGGCCATAACGGCCTGAGAGCCACCCAGTTGGCGTTTAACCTGCTCGCGGGCCCAGCGGGCGGTCTCGATGGTTCGGGGCTGGAATTCCCGGTTGGTCTTGGTCTCCTTGATCATAACAGTGAGCCAGTCTTGGCGGAAAGCGTCAACCAGTTGACCGTCAGGGAAGGCATCGGCAAGGTCACTGTCCGAGTTAGCATGCTTCATGCAAATTGCTGGGCCAGAATCACTTACCCAATAACGCCCATGGAAGCCCGCATCAAGGATTCGCTTCGGTTCATATCACTAGCGATAATGCTGAGGGCGTTGAAGATGAGAGGGACGTATTGCTGGAGAGCTTGTGCTATGACGTGTCAGTAACGATTGCATACCAGGCGGACAGGACGACATACTCTTCTCGCTGACCTTCATGGCGCCAATAATTCCGCCCCAGGCATCCATAATACCCTCACGAAGGGAGACGACATAGTCGTACATCTCGTAGGGGCCCTCCGGAGAAGCGGTAACAGTTGTAGCTTGCTCGAGAACCTGGGCAACTACGGACAGATATGTCTCGAAGTGGCCACCGATGGCACCAGCAATGTCACCAAAGCACTGCAGGATAGCAGGCTTGAATTGGTTGGCCAGAGTGGTACTCTGCGGTTGGTCAGATATGTCAAGACACAAAAAGAGGGGGATACATACCCTGAGGTTGTTGAGGAGGTAGTTCATGAAGTTATCGCAGTAAGGCTGGCTGCGCTCGCCCAGAGATCGAGTAATGTCGCTGACCAGACCAATAGCCATGGAGCAGAGACTGGGCTCGTCCTGGTTTCCGAGAGCGTTGTACAGGAATGGGGCAAAGGCATCCATGTACTTGACGAAATCCTCCTCCATAGCAGTGGAAAGAGCGCTGATGGTAGCGAAAACGGCATCAGGAACGCTAGACTTTCCACCGACGCTGTTGAGGATCTGAAGAAGGATTTGCATGATACGATCACCCTGAGGAATGATCTCCTTGTCAAGGCGAGAGATGATAGCCTGGAGAACAGTGCACAAGCTGTTCTGCATCTCCTCAAGAGTGATCTTGTCCTCGACACTGACGACCTGGTTCTGAAGAGGAACAGTCTCTTCGAGTCTCTTGATGATGACATCAGAGAGAGAGGCAACTGGCTGCAAGCTTTCGGAAGCAGCGTTCTGCACAAAAACGTTGAGAACCTCATAAGCAGCGGTTCGCACTGAGGTTTCAGTTTCTGTGCGCGCAGTAACGTCCAGCAGAGAACTGACGGCATTGTTAAAGTGGGGGGTGATAGCGTTAGAAGAAGCGCCGAGATCACCGGCAAAACGCTCAGCCAAGTTCATAAGGGCCCAACAGCATGAGGGTGCCATCTTGGCGCTGCTGAGGAGACCCTTGAAGAGGGACTCGATCAAGGTGGGCAGTTGTGCCTGAGGATCAATGGCCTCGGAGCATGCCTCGGTGATTCTGCCCAGGGCATATGCAGTTGAATCCTTGACATGTAGGGATTGATCATCCATCATCGTAATGAGGATAGGCAGGGCCTGCTTGACGATAGGATCCAGGACCTTCTCGTCAGGACCCTCCATGATAGCGCCAAAAGCAGATACGGCAGCATCTCGGTTGTGCCAGTCCTCGTGACGTAGGTTACCCTCAACAAACTGAAGAACGGGTGTGATGATCGTAGCACCAACGGCCTGTGCGTACAGCTGCAGACACTGGTAAGCAGCGCGGGACAGGTTGTACTCGTCGTCGGTGGCGTCCTCGTCCTGCTTGGTGAGGAGCAGTAGGAGAACCGGTACGACTTCATTGGCAGCAACACGGGCAAAGTTGTAGAAAGGGCGCATTTGGTCAGAGCTCTCTACTTGGGCGTTGTCATCCTCGATGGAGATCTCCTCTTCGCAAACAGTACTCCAGAACTCAACAGCCAGCTTCGCGACATCCTCGTCATCGGACTTCATGCCAAGAATGGTAAGACCGAACAAGGCCTTCTCCATATAGAATCGCATGTTCTCGTAGTATAGGGCCATGATTCGGTTAAGGCAGCCAAAGGCGCCCTGTTGTATCCTTGAGTCGTCGGCTTGTGTGGCCTCGCAGACGACCTGCATGATGTAGTTTCGCTCTCCCTCGTGCTTAAAGTTGTTGCCGACAAATTCGAGCGAGTCACCAAGAGCGGTGATGGCAGCGAGGCGAACCTCGATGTTTGTTTCCTCCTTTCGGGCTCCTTGCACAACAGCAGTCAGAATAGCATTTGAGTGTGTTACCAAAGCCCCGCGAAGTTCAGCATCTTGGCTCTCGCAGATGTAGCCAATGGTGGTCAAAGAAGATTGCTTCTGGTGGTCGGCACCCTCGCTCACATTCTTGACAAGGAAAGGTAGCAGATCGTTCCACTGGCCACGGGGCAACTCGATAGCGGCAATAGAAGAAATGACCTGGGCGGCGGCAGTACCAGCCTGGGTGTTGGAAGAGTTAAGAGTCTGGAGGGTGAGCTCCTTGACCCTGTTCTTGGTCTCGTCGTCTGTTTGCTGGAGCCATTTCGCTTGCAATTCCTGATGACGAGCAAAGTCTCGGGTTGTGAAGGCGTTTTTGAGGGCGATACCGGCAGCAGCTCTGATGGAGCCATCGGCAGAGTCGTTTGCTAACTCTTGTACGAGGGTTGCGAGGTATAGGGGCTAGTAAATCGTCAGTCGTCATTCGAGTGGAGGGAGGATCAGGGGGGTGCCATACAAAGTTGCTCTCAGCGGCTTGGGTGAGTTGCTGCTCGGCAGCATTTCGCAGGTTCGCATCTGGAAAAGTTAGCAGTAGTTCCTTTCACTCGCAGATAACTGCTGAAGTTTCAATCGGCGAGGAGGGCGTGGGATACTGACCAGGCGAAAGCGAATTTGCGAGCACCTGGTTTATCTCTGAGCTCGACATTTTTGCGATTTAAGATCGTCTCGTCATGCGGTTTCGGGAGGTATCAATAATGAGTGAGGCGCAGAAAGGCGTAAATGTGTGAGAATGAAGAAGAAGAAGAAGGAAAAAATAGAGCCTTTGGTTAGGCGCACGTGTCGATAAGTTTGGCAGATGGAAGAGAGAACTGTTCTGGATGAGGCGGAGAGGCGGGGGTTTTTTCCCACGACGGGGGGCTCAGGCCAGGAGAGGAAAAGAACGGGTATGAAGGTCGAACGAGCTTGGCGGGCCAAAAACCGATGGAACGGGGCCTTGTTTGATTTGATGGGCTTTGAGATGCTTGATTGCTGGCAAAGCGGTGGTGAAGGAAGAGAAAGTCCTGACTTTAGACAAAAGAAGTGTTAATATTCTGCAGCTTGATGTTACAGGGAAGAAAAATTTAACCTCTTGGATCGAAGGTTTGATGATGACAATCGGCAGCCTGCTCCTGCCTTCGAAGTCGCTACCGCCACTTATTTCCACACTGTATAGCACTGTGCAGAGGTGATCTGTTAAAGGCGGTTATTTTTCACCAACGAGCAGCAATGTTTCGTGCCTGATTTGATGTCCGGGGGAATGCAATGGTAAGAGAGGCAGGCATATATTTAACTAACAGGCTGCAGCTATCGATCAGAGTGATAATTGTAGTGACGAACAGTACTGAGGATGTTGTGATTCATCGCCTGTAGTCTACCTGCTGATGCGTCACAGCCCTGAGCCTCACTGTGACTACTGTACTTACATCCAATACCTTTCCCTACCATACATGCATATAGGACCCCTCCACACCGACGGCCATGCCCTTCTTTGCCGCGGGACCTTGCGGCAAACGCTATCATACTTTCTTGGCTGGTGCGAATATAGCTGCAGCAGGTTTCGCTTCGTTTTGTTTATTATGAGACGATACATGAGACTCCGGGCTTCCATTGAGGTCTCGTGACCTAAGCTGCTTATGCACGCTGTCGCTTGTCTTGATTCAGGTTCACCTGGACTGTTGTTACTAGTTCCAATGCATAGGACCTCCACTATGAACGCATAATTCAAACCTGCTTTCATTACTTACACTGGGAGGCGGGGAAAACTTCGCTTAATCTCTAGGTCAGTAGTCGCACTGTACGCCTTTCATACAGTGCCCCGCGGTGAAGAAATTCACACCAGGCTTTGGCTCAGTACCAATGAAGAGCAAGCAAGGTATCTCCCTCCAGGGCTTCCATGTGAAGTTTGACAATTACGGTACTTGAGCCCAGGCAGCCAAAACAAATGCCATCCAGGGACAAACAGGGCCCTGGCTACCTTACCTTACCTTTTGGTGGGAGTTTAAAGTTAGGCATAGCATAGCACAAACCCATCCGTTCGAATAGTTCCTGCTAAAGATATTCATTTTATATTTGAAATTATCACTTCACTTAGCTCCCACATAATCTGATCACAGCCCCTTTCCTTTCTTTTAGTTTTTCTTTTCTTCTGTTTGTGTTGATTTCTTTTCCAAGTAAATAGTTCCACTCTTCCACGGCAACCAACGCCGCCAGCCTTGCCACGCTGGGTAACTCATTTATTACCCAGTTCCACGGCGGATGCAGTTTGGGCCGCTATCAAAATGAAGCTGACTTGTCAGATTCAGGGCTCATGTTCGATTTTCGCTTCGTCTTGGGAGTTGGATCTTCCATGTGTTTCCAGGGGTCCAGTCTGGGGAAATTTCGTTGCTTGGGCCCTGCTCCCGCTACTTTAGTACGCCATTACTTGTATGTTAATCACGAGAGCACTGACAATATCTGCTTCTTCTAACTTAGTAGCCGTTCTGTGATAGCCCAGTCTTCTTGTCTATTACTTTATTTTTCGTACCATGCCTGTTGGCTTGTTCTTAAAGTACGGTACACTGACATCAATTTGTTTTTCATGACTCGGTATTAAGCTTCACAGTCTCCTATCTGGAAACATTTGTGCCCTTCACAGCATCGGGGAACACAAGGAGGTCCACGGGCAGCTACTTGCGAATCAAACAACTAGGTACCTAGATCGCTGCTTGAAGTGGGCACGTTGGGCAACGGGCTTATCACTGCATAACTGATAGACTGTTTGGAACTGAGTGAACTGATGAGGTCTGAAGCTGTCTTGTTTGGCCTTGTTTGGTCTCTCCTCTCCCTGCTGTTGAAGAGATTAGTCAGGCTTTCAACCTCTGCTTTGTACTCTGGAGAAATGTCACATTGCCAGTGGAGCATGATTTTATATTCAAACTGCATTACTGTAAGACTTACAAGTCGTTTTTAGATAAATACCCTCTGTAGTTTAGTAAGTTATAGGTATGATTGCCTAAGAGTCCGGCCCTAGCTCAAGTAAATATACTACAGTCTTTTCTTTGTTGCCATACAAAGTATGTTCATTGTTGGACCACATGCTCTCAATTTAGTCGTAAGCTTTGCACAATGATACTTGTTTATGCTTAAACTTTGGAGGGAATGCAGAAAATCAACACAATAATGACAACAAGTCCCTACTCAGTGTTTCTCCTACCTGGGCCCTAGCCGTCTACTAAACAAGGGATTTCTATCCTCGTCTGCGAGAAGAGCTAGACTTCCTAGTCTGGTAGCTGTTTGAAAGCCTACTCGCAGGGCCCTATAATACAAGTCTTACAGGGTCGAATCAAGGAATTCAAGGTCGCATCAGATATACGATTGGGCTGGGTAACAGGGCAATGACATCTCGTGGTCCAGGGGTCAAATACCGGTGAGGTAGTATTGGAACACTGCTGACTGGTTCACATTTACTTTGTCAAGTCTGCGTTCCATATTGGTTAGACGTGGGTCTTGTAGAATGCCCCTCGATGGAGGGGTATGCACTAGGGCGGGAAGTCCGAAGACAATGAGGTCACCCGTCCACAGGTAGCCCCTCAATCACGAGACTTTTTCTTGCTCTTCTGCCTCCAGAGGAGCGTCTTCACGGCAAAATACGAGTATGATTATTCAAAAGACTTGTTCGTTATTTATTTCTTGTCATAAGTCGTAATTATGCGTATCAACCAAACATCTACATACATCCATTCAATCCCATACTAACTCATATCGTTTCATCCGCTGTATATGATTGATTTCGTAAATTCGTACAACCAATAGTTGCCCAATATGAAACATCATTCACGACACCAGTACATGTCTGTAGTTGCTTTGGGAATAAAGGTATCCATTACCGAAAGAGAAAATCTCTGCTGCCCTTCAAAAGGTGACCATGAGTGAGAACGCCAGTAAAAAAGTAGACTTAACGCAGATAGCCTCGGGGTGGGCGAGTGTCATAAAACGTCTCGCGTTCCGTTACCTCGTCCCAGCGAGGGTGGCTGTGCCGGTGACTATCGCGTTCATAGTCGAATTGGTATTCTCTTTCATACTCCAATTCTCTCGCCCGCTGCTTTCGAGATCGTCGGATCTCATCAGAGATGTCAACAAGGCGGAGAACGTCATCCTGCAAATGTTAGCATTCGGTCCTTGTCGTTTTTGGGGGACAACTTACGTATTTGAGATAATCCATGATGTAGTAGAACTCCTTGGTCTCCTCGTATTCATACCCAGAGCTCTCAATAGCCTCACGGATAACGAGGTCCTTGGTGATCTCAGTCCACATATCCTTTGGAGGTGGAGGTGCAGGGCGAGAACGTGATTCTCGTGTTCTTTCAATATCAATTTCCCTCTCGCGATCGTAAATGGAAACATTAACACGGTCACGAGTATCTGGGGGTGACGGATCCTTCAGGATGGGCTTTGGCATGGGCGCAGGGGCAGGCGAAGGGGCGCCATCCCTCTCAGGAATGAATTTGCTCTTCCTGGAACCACTGTACCTCGTCCAGTTTGTCTCGGTACTTCCACCGCCAACTCCATCCATGCGAATGCGCTCAGTGCCTGGAGGAACATCAACGAGGGTCCAGTCCTTGGTAGCACCGCCCCAGGCTTCGCCCATTCGGCCACGGGAGTCGATCTTGCTGGTGAGATAGTCGCCTTCCTCGTCCACAGCACTGGGTGTCGGCAGAGGAGCAGCTGAATGGGCTCGACGCCGGGTTGTTTCGGACTCGCGTCGAACTACAAGTTCGTCGTCGCGGTAGTCGGATCGTCGTTCTTGGCTTTGAGAACGAGTGCGCGATGTGCGAGTGACATCTACTTCGGTTCTGTTCTTTGACAAAGAGATGTCGATATCTGTCTCACGCTCTCGGACTCGGGAAGGAGCACGAGGCTGAGGCTTTGGCTGGGGAGGAGGAGTAGGAGGTCTAGCTTTGATCATACCTGGGGCCGTTAGCGTTTTGCATCGTTTGGTTAGAACTCCGGTTTGCTTACCATGGTCAATATCCCGGTAGTGGGTGATAAC